>NC_067489.1:58540212-58570212 GCF_947179515.1 Apodemus sylvaticus
GTTTCCATGATCTGTCCATTAATGAGAGTGGGGTGTTGAAGACTCCCACTATTATTATGTGAGGTGCAATGTGTGCTTTGAACTTTAGTGAAGTTTCTTTTATAAATGTGGGAGCCCTTGCATTTGGTGCATAGATGTTCAGAATTGAGAGTTCATCTTGGAAGAGTTTTCCTTTGTTTACTTTGATGTGTCCTTCCTTATCCTTTTTGATAACTTTTGATTGAATGTTGATTTTATTAGATATTAAAATAGCTACTCCAGCCTGTTTATTGAGACCATTTGCTTGGAAATTTGTTTTCCAGCCCTTTACTCTGAGGCAGTGTTTGTCTTTGATACTGAGGTACATTTCCTATATGCCCCAAAATGCTGAGTCCTGTTTATCCAGTCTGTTAGTCTTTTTATTGGGGAATTGGGTCCATTGATGTTAAGAGATATTAAGGAATAGTGATTGGTTGTTGTTTCCTGTTTATTTTTTATGTTATTTTTATGTTTGTGTGGCTATCTTCTTTTGGGTTTGTTGAAAGAAGATTACTTTCTTGCTTTTTCTTGGATGTAGTTTTCCCTTCTTGTGTTAGCATTTTCCATATATCATCCTTTGTGGGATTGGATTTGTGGAAAGATATTGTGTAATTTGGTTTTGTCATGGAATGTCTTGATTTCTCCCTCTATGGTAATTGAGAGTTTTGCTGGGTATAATAGTCTGGGCTGGCATTTGTGTTCTCTTAGGATCTGTATGACATCTTCCAAGAATCTTCTAGCTTTCATAGTCTCTGGTGAGAAGTCTGGTGTAATTCTGATAGGTCTATTTTTATATCTTACTTGAACATTTTCCCATACTGCTTTTAATATTCTTTCTCTTTTTTTGTGCATTTGGTGTTTTGACTATTATGTGACAGGAGGAATTTCTTTTTTGGTCCAGTCTATTTGGAGTTTTTGTAGGCTTCTTGTATGTTTATGTGCATCTTTTTCTTTAGGTTAGGGAAGTTTTCTAATGTAATTTTGTTGAAGATATTTATTTACTGGCCCTTTAAGTTGGGAATCTTCATTATCTTCTATACCTATGATCCTTAGGTTTGGTCTTCTCATTGTGTCCTATATTTCCTGGATGTATTGGGTTAGAAGCTTTTTGCATTATGCATTTTCTTTGACTGACACAATTGTCAGTGTTCTATGGTATCTTCTGCACCTGAGATTCTTTTTTCTATCTCTTGTATTCTGTTGTTGATGCTTGCATCTGTGATTCCTGATTTCTTTCCTAGGTTTTCTATCTCCAGGGTTGTCTCTCTTGGTGATTTCTTTCTTGTTTCTATTTCCATTTTTAGATCCTGAATGGTTTTGTTCAATTCCTTCACCTGTTTGTTGTGTTTTCCTGCAATTATTTAAGGGATTTTTGTGTTTCCTCTTTAAGAGCTTCAAGCTGTTTACCTGTGTTCTCCTATATTTCCTTAAGGGAGTCATTTATGTCCTTCTTAAAGTCCTCTATCATCATTATGAGATGTGATTTTAAATCAGAGTCTTTTCTGGTGTGTTGGAGTATCTAGGGCTTGCTGTGGTAGGAAAACTGAGTTCTGATGATGTCAACTAGCCTTGTTTTCTGTTGCTTATGTTCTTACCCTTGCATCTTGCCAGCTAGTTGTCTTCGCTGTTAGCTGGTCTTGCTGACTCTGACTGTGGCTTGTCCCTCCTGCAAGCCTGTGTGTTAATACTCCTGGGGTAGACCAGTTCTCTCTGGGAGCTATTTGGGTATAGAGAGCTGTGGCACAGGGTCAGCTCAGGAGTGCAGACAGAAACCAGAAGGACCCTGTCCCAGGCTGCTCCTTGGTTCCTGTGTCTTGAGGGTTCCAGGCAGGTCCCTTGAAGAAGTGGTGGTCTTACCTGTGCTCACAGGTGTGTTGGCACTCCTGGGAGACCAGCTCTTTCCTGGCGGTATTTGAATGTGTAGTGCTGTTGCACAGGGTCAGCTCCCTGCACAAACAAAAACTGGAAGAATCCTGTCCCAGGCTGCCCCTCTGTTCCTGTGTCCTGAGGGCTCTGGGCGGGTCCCTTTGAGCAGAAGTCGTGGTCTTACCTTTGCTCACAGTCTTGCCAAAACTCCTAGGAGACTAGCTCTCTCCCAGAGGTATTTGGGTATGGAGCACTGTGGCACAGGATCAGTTCCATTTACTTATTTTTTATTGTTTATTTTCCACTAGAATATGATCCCCCTTAAGTTATACTCCTCACAAGTTTTACACACACACACACACACACACACACACACACACACTTGTACGTAACCTAGAGTGGGTTACTATTCGCATCAATTCAGCCAATGCCTATCAAGCTGTATTGTATGTTAAGTACTAAGCTTATAGTGAATCATCAATGTTTGTAGCCAAGAGAGGGAATAAATTTGGTGAAAAGCATTTGTGGTAATTCCTATAAGGAGAAATGAAAATGGATAGTATGCCAGAAAAGAAGAAATGCTTGAGGCTGCATCACGATTAGGAAAAGGTCTCCAGTGCAGACGTTCACAGGTCTGTGCCTTGGAGAACATTTAAAGCAGAGGAAGATGATGTGGAGCAGCACAGTGTGCTGAGGTGTTAGCACCTGGGAATGAGGAGAGGCTGGAGAGAGGCACCAGTTAGGAACACTGCCTATTCTCCCTGGTTCAATTTCTAGAACCCGCATGGCAGCTCACAACTGTCTGTAATTCTACTCTAGTCCCAGGGCAGTCATTACTCTCTCCTGGCCATTGCAGGCACTGCACACATGACATACATGCAGGTAAACATTTTTTACATTTTAGAAAAAAATTTTGTTAAAATACAAAGTGAAGAAAGTAGGCTGCCAATCATTCTTGTTCCTAATTAATAGTGTTCAAACATGTGGGCTTCAAGCTTTTCGGGAGTGTTTTAGATGGGGTTTTGGTGCGGTGGAATTTATTTCATTTCCAAACAAGGGACCTGGAGTGTGAAGAGATGAGCATACCTGTTGCTCACATGACCCCCGTCTCAGTGCCCTCCGGTGCTCTGCCTCCAGCTTCCCGAGACAAAACCTCAGAGCCCTGAGAGTCAGGAAACACTACCAAGGCATTCATCTAGTGTACTGTAAATAGGTCTTTTTGCAAAAGCCAAATGTAATGTTAGTTACCTGAATTGTACAATTAACCACCATACAGATAGTGATTAGTGGTTAAGTTGATCTGTAAGACTGGCAATCAGAGTAACGCGTTCATTAACACTGTCCATCAGTAGGGCTCTAAGTGGTGGTCTAAAACAAGCTCAGGCCCTGGACGTCTGTTCTTCCTTTACTCTGCTTGCATATGCAATGACAGACAAGTTGAAGATTTATACCCAAATATATAAATTGTATTTAAGACTGTGCATTATTCACCAGCAAACCATTAGCAACTATTACAGTAGTCCTTAATGTTAATTAAGTAAGAGATTTATCTATGTCTTAGTCAAAGTGAAATAAAAGTTAATAAACCCTGCTGTATTTCTAAGGCTAGAAAATTATGACTTGCTCAGGGGAAAGCTTTCTGTGTTTTTCCCTCCTGGAGGTTCCTTTGTTTGTGTAGGGTCTCACTTCCTACCCAGGCTAGCCGCAAGCTTTCTCCTCCCCTGTCTGTGCCTCCCTCCCAAGGCCAAGTGCCACCACGTTCAGCTGCCGCCTTTAGATTTGATAAAAAGTCATGTCTACTTCAAACAGAATAGCAGATTTCCTAAGGTAATTAAAATGCAATGGTTTGATAAAAATGTGGATATAACAGTAAATTAGAGATCCTCAACAGCAAATCTTAAAATGTCAAAGTAAAATAAAGTTGTAGTTTTCTCATGATATTCCTTTTATAAGTTGCAAAATCTGGATTACTAGAGGAACCAATCCTTTGCCATTCTAACAGTCCCATTTTGCAAAATGGCCCACAACAGTGGTTACTCTCTGTGATCTGGCAGGGCATTATATGGTTGGTTGACAGAAGGTTTGTATGAGTTAGCTAGCAAGTGAGGAACAGAGAAGGTTAATAACTATGATAGCAAATGACTGTAATTTCACCAAGAGATTATTCCGGACAAGTGACTAGCCACTTTGTTGAAAATGGGAGAATTTCTAGCCTAACTTCTTTATAGAAGGGCTTTATGCTTTGCCAGTGATTGTCTGTGTTCAAACAACAGAGTATTCATTCTAAAAATCAAAGTTTTGATATAAGCAGGATCTGGAATATCTAAGATGCAGAGTCCTGCCAAACCACTGCTCTAGTGCATCTGAACAGAAGTCAGGAAGATAGACTTCTGGCATGCATGGTTGACCTGGTTGTTTCCTGGTGTGTTTGAATCATTTTATGTCTCACAGCTATTAAAAATGCTAGCAATGTTTTCAAAGAGCCACAAGTGCTGATTGATGCCTTTATGATGAATTGCTATTATGAATACCTTGTCAAATCCAATTGGAAACACTAAAGACAACTATATAACATTAATGGGTAGTAGCCCTTTGAAGAGTCTGCTAGTACAATTTTTTTTTTGCTTTGTTCTCTGACAGAACAAATTGCCAAATTATTATCTCACCCATGCTTAGTTCATAGAAAAAAGATCATATGTTCGGAGTAATACAGAGTATTCTTAATTTTCTGTTATTACTAGACTATTCTAACTCACTAAAATTCAAGCAAATATTGATTTAGGATTAGAAAACAGCCTCTTTGAGTTATCTTGAGAAGAATTTTAGCCTACTTTGTTTTTTATGAGGTGGCTAATAAGTGTATAATACTCATTGCCAGTATAACATAGTCAACTTCATCAACCATGTGTGCAGTGTCTCCAATATTGATCCAACAGCTTTACAATAACAATATCATGCTTGCAATCACCCAAGCAGTACTGTCATCATCCCATGTCATACATGCAACTTGCCCACAGTCACAGAGTGGGTACCTATAGCCATTAAGTTCCAAAGCCATTCCTCAGAGGTTTCCAGCCAGGAAACCTGCTTTCATATTTCAGCAATGCCAATAGGTACTTATAGAGAGGAAAACCTAAACTTTGTATTTGTTATGACAGTCAAGAGAAATAAATTATTAGTAAATTTCTCCTTTGAATTTTCTAAGATAGTAATATTTTCAAGGTTAATTTATAATCCCATGGGAACTAAAGAAATGCAGTTGATAACTGTGCTTTAACGACTCCTCAAATTTGTAGACTTAAAATGGCATAAGAGTCAGTCAGATGAAGACCACAGCGTCAGTTCTGTCTCTACTGTATAGATAGGTAGAAAGTCTGACTTGATTCTGCCTACAGTGACCAGGCACTGAGTCAGCCTTAGTGTGCAGTGTGAGCTTCCTCAGATCATGGGAGCTTCATCCCTTTAAGCACCAGTTTTAGGGCACTGAAAGTTAGACCTGTTTGTTTCCACCCACCCCACCCTGCAAGCACATGCCAAGCCTTTTACTTTGGAATCCATTCTTTTTTTAACATAATTTTGTATTGATTCTTTGTGAATTTCACATCATGTACCCAGTTCCACTCATATCCCAGTTCTTCCATGTTTGCCTTCCATCCTTGTAACCTCCCCCAAAAGAAAATAAATTAAAATTAAAAAAAAAAAATCTCATCATGGAGGCTGTGGTGTGTGACAGTGTGTCACACGCCTACCCTTTTCCCCAACAACTTTATTTGCAAATGTTCGTTGCAATGAGTCACTGTTTGGTTCAAGGACTCTGGCTTCTGCTAATCTATTCTTAAATAATAGATAGAATCTAGCTTGGGGAATAAAGTTAGCAGTTATTTCTAAAAAGCTGTTTGAAGGGAGCAATGTTGAAGTATTCGCAGTTGTAATCAGAGGCCAAACAAATGTGCCCATAATATACTACTTTATGGCATAACTAGATGATTACTAATTCATAGTTTATATTAAAACATGTAAAGATTAAAAGAATTCTTTAATGTAGAACTTGATTTGAAATTACTAATAACTCATTCATTGTTTTATGTGGTTCCTTTACTTGGAGACAAACAGTTCCCTAGTGCTAAGGAGTAAAGGAGCCGCGCCTTGGAATGTGAGGGTCCCTGGAGCGCTGCTCTTCTGTCTGGCGTAGCCACAGGGCCCACTACTCATATAAAGGCTATACAGTCAGGGAAAGCCACACCTCCACTGAAGTAAGCTCTTCAGGCACCACTATGGGTTACCTGGTCTTTTTAGGATTTCTTTCCCTTGCTGCTAAGACAACAAAATATACTTTAAACAATATGAAAAAAGTCAGGAGAATCAAAACCGAAATGTAAGGGATCCAGGGTTATACCTAAGGGTGTGAGGTGGGCTGCTTGATATGCTTACGGCCTGACCTCAGACGTAGCACCACACAAATGAGAACAGAAGCATTCCCAGATAAGTAGGTGGGTGGGTGGGTGGGTGGGTGGATGGATGGATGGATGGATGGATGGATGCATGGATGGATGCATGGATTGATGGATGGATAGATAGATAGATAGATAGATAGATAGATAGATAGATAGATAGATAGATAGATAGATAGATAGATAGTCAGACAGTCAGACAGTCAATCAATCAGACAGACAGATATAATATTACTGTGAATACAGATGCAGATTCATTTAAAACAAAGTAAGGCCCCGATGGCAGCGCTTGACCATGATTCCATGCGCCAGAGAGGACAAGGCAGGAAAATCGTAAATCCTAGCCTGGACAGCATTAAAACAGATCATATAGTCTGAAGGAGGCCCAGCAAGGAGTACTGTGAACACAAGGGCTTATCCTACAGATAGACTAGTAAGTGAGTGTAAACCTTGAGGAGAGGTAAGGTGCCAAATCACGTGGCCTCTTAAAGTATGCTTCTGATGGAATTATTTCATTATAGGGTATAAAAAATATATTAATACACATAGTGGAACACAACTGTAACTACAGAACTTGGCAGGCAGAAGCAGGAAGGTGACATTCCTGGGCTACATATCAGAGGGAAAAAAGTTAACTATTAAAAGGAATAAACTAAAAAGTGAGATCAGTTCCTAAAAAGTACTAGGATGAGCTAAATTTTCCCAGCCTCTATATATGACATTCTCAAGTTTAATTGTGTAATGCATCCTGTTTATTTTTGGTGGTTAGCAGTCAACCTGAGTAGATTGGTACAAGCTACCTACTTTACATTCTGCTGGCTCATTAAATGCATGGCACAGATCTTAGTAAGTCCAAAGCTGGATGTGGGGGCACCTGCAGTCCCACCACTGGGCACAGTTGAGTGGCACTGAAAGACATACCTCAGCACCAATGCCATCTTTAAATGCTTTAGCAAGTACTAGTTCATTTAAAAAAAACAAAACATTTTTGCTAGCTTGGCTTCACTAGTTTGTAACTGATGATCATTTCCCTTAATTGGTATAATATAGAAACTCTGTTCAAATAATGGAAACCTATTGTTCTGAAAATGCTGCATTAAGAAAATTGGCCAAATGCAAACTTCCATCACTGTATTAAACACTGTTTTCTTCAGAGCCTTCCCTGTAGTGCAGAGCTCTTTTCAGGGCCTAGCACTCACATTTTGATCTCAGGTTACTGTAGAGCTGACCAGGCCAGAGATGTGTGTGCAGCTCTCTGTCTGGTATCCTATTCGTCACATGCTAATTGTTAAGAGGTTGATGAATAGAGACCCTTCCAGTTACTCCTGCTCTTGTCCAACACTGATTCCATTTTCAACACCTCCCCCGTCTGTGTTTTTTTTTTCTTTAGCACAGTTGGCCTATTTTATTTTTTTTTTATATTTTCCTGCCTGAGTACTCCATTTGAATCATCCCCAATCCCTCCGTCTCCCCTCCAAATTCTCCCATGTACTTGCACATCCGCTCAAACTCGTGGCCTCGTCCTCAGCTTTAATGATCACTGGTGCGTTCATACGTACATACGAGTGTTTGACTCCATCTAGTGGTGCTCATTTGAGCTGAACTTTAAGAAAATTGGGATCTGACCTCGGGCAAGTCACCTTGGAATCCTTTAGCTCTAACTACATGATTTAAGTGTTGTAAGCAGTGTTACCTCTGATTTCCTCCCTTTGCTTGGAATTCTCCTCCTCCTAATGAGCACTCTGTGAACCTCTCTAGATGCTGCGGACCTGCTCACTTCCAGATCTTTCCAAGCTGTTCAGAACCCTAATGGACGTTCCCACTGTGGGAGATGTTCATCAAGACAGTCTTGAAATAGATGATCTTGAAGATGAGCATATTAAAGAAGGGCCCTCTGATTCCGAAGACACGTAAGTAGAGGACCACTGGCAAATGCCAGCAGCACTTCCAAGTCCAGAGGGCGGGTGTGACCTCAGCTGGCTTCTCAGCCCCTTCAAGCTCCCAGAGCTTTGTTAAAGTATAATCAACCTCTTGATAATGTATGGCTGCCTCTAAATCATTTACTCTCTCGCTTGAGGCACATAAAAAAGTAGTTTGTACTTTGGCTCGCTGTCTTTTTTCCCATTAACATCCATCCATCTAGTACACTGATGTGACTATAGTAAGTGATTACTAAATAGTGTTTAAATAATTTTCACAGTTTAATGACTGTTGAATAGTGAAATCTCCATTATACTAGGATTGAGATGGGAAGTATTAAACACTCGGCATTTCATCAGGAAAATGCCTGAAAGTTTTCTATCTTGTGACATTTGATTTGATTTTGTGTGTGTGTGTGTGTGTGTGTGTGTGTGTGTGTGTGTGTAACTTCATTGCTTATAGAAATTCCTTTCTTGTGATTCATGGGAAATATAGAACTCAGGAAGAAATGTAACAATGTTTCTGGAAGTTATAGGAAATGTTGGCTGAGCCTTAGATAAGAATCCTTGACCTCTGCAGTTTTAGCCGTCCAGCCACCCCCAAGTATGACAAACTCAGAGGAATAAGCCAGCATATCCTGCAGTGAGGTGCAGTGAGAAGCACAGAGTGGGGCCTAGTGCAGGTAGAGGGGCGTGGCCTGCGGGGCGCAGCTGGGATCAGGACTGCTGCATCTGACGAGTTGTTACTTCTCAAGTTCCTAAGGAAGCTTCATTTCCTCATCATCCCCCATAGAGACCTGTAGGTCTTACTAGGAACCTAGTGGTGTGGAGCAAGGTCACTTTAGTCCATTTCAGTCGCTGGCTGGTGAGCACAGTGTGCAGCACTTACAGTTGACCCAGTGCTGGGCGATGAACAGTTTGTAACTGCGCCACTTGTAACGACATTATCCTTAAAGTGCTCTTCTACAACTCCTTGTTGGGCTTTGGAGACTGATTGGGTCCATACCTTTCTCCAGATGTTATAAGAACTAAAGACTAAGCTTAGGGCCAGATTTCAAATTACCTAACACAGACTTCTTGTGCTGATTTCATACAGTATTCCGTCTTCTCAGTTTTCTCAGGCAACAATCAGGCTGGCCTCACGAATTTAGTCCCATATGTCTTGGCCATTCTTTCCTCTAGCTTCCTCTGAAAAGTGGGTTATCAGCAGGTCAACATTAGTCTTCACATCAAAGGTTACATGATGAGTTAGGCTTCTTATTAAACACCGAGTCTTGTTCTGATCAAGATCTTGTTCTGTAGCTTCCTTAAAGTCAAATTGCTGGTAGTATACATAAGTACAAAAACACATCAAATGCAGCAGGCCAGATTCCAGCTGCGCCTCCCTCAGGCTAAAAAGAATTTCTGTGTAAATGACTATTTTCTTTGTCCATTAACATAAATTGTTTTCAAGGTTGTACAGAGTATTTTATTTGGGAGTTTACTGTAAACTTTGGAAAGGTCTTCATGAGCCCTGTTCCTTTCTTAGCATTGCATTTCTAGTCCAGGGTCTCCTGCCTAGGGACCTAATCCCCACATAGCCTGACACATCAGACTCAGGAAACTCCTCAGCTTCATGAATGTCCTCAGACATGAACATGGAGTTTAGAACTTAGTTTCTTCATTACTGTACAAGTGCCCAAGGACATTTTCATGTGTCTAACATGAGTTTCATTTGGATAAAACTTAAGTAGGATAAAACTCCTTAGTAAACTAGTGTGCTATAAATATCTGAGATTTTTACCTATAAATTCATTCCCATTTTAAATCTCAGAAAATATAATTTACATGCTGATCAGTGCCTTGTAAACAAATTCTCCTGTGAGGATTATGGTTGTTGTTTTATTCCTGGGGAAATCTATTTACATATTTTAGAATTTTTTTACGAATATACACATAAAGATAAATTTCTTATGACTATTATATTTACTGTATCATCATCCTGTTAGCCTAAAAAACAAATATTATGCAAGACCTTGAATATATGTCTCTAAAAATTCAAATACATACACATGGAAATTCTTGCATATACTACACAGCTAGTATTTGCATTAAAATTGTGACGACCTTTCAAAATGGCATGGTTTTTCCACTTTTAAACATTTGACTATTAATTCATTTTTAAAAAACAAATAATAAACACCTTTGCTTTCTTAAGTTATCCCACTACAGCTGGGACACACAGACACAGAACATTGTTAGAGTTTAAGCAGTGATGTTAATGGGTCCATGATTCTCCTCAGCAGAACAGGACCAAGTTACGCAAATTATTTCATTTATAAATTACAGAATATCCCTCGTGTACTATTTTCTCAGTTGTATTCGTCCTCATTTCCTTAATTAAAAGCTGTCTATGCTTATTTCAGACTTCTTTTTTATCCACAATTAGTGCATCTAAGTGGGAGAGCATGCTTGTGTTGTGTTGAAGTACCATTTCAGAGTAAGTGAGGGTTAGGCATTATTCAGTTTGATTCTTTCAATTTCAGTGTATTTGAAGAAACTGACACAGATTTACAAGAGCTTCAGGCCTCAATGGAGCAGCTCCTTAGGGAACAACCAGGTGACGAGTACAGTGAGGAGGAAGAGTCTGTCTTAAAAAGCAGCAGTGTGGAACAGACAGCAAGAGGGACAGCTGCCCCAGATGAAGAGGACAACCCCAGCAGCGAGAGTGCCCTAAACGAGGAATGGCACTCAGGTGCGTGCAGGCTGCTCACAGCTGCGCACAGCTGGGCGCCGGTTCCTGTCTCTGCTCAGGCAGTTCGTGGAGGAGGGGGATTCCTGGTATCTGATATGGACGTGTCCAGCCTTACGGCTGGCGTGTACTTCTGTCTGTCCTGTGCTCACTGTGTGTTCCACACAGACGTACTAACAGCTTCTCCGTTCTTCCGTTACTGACTTCTGACGTGTTTTCTCTGCTTAGGTCCCTGATCCTTGACCTTTTTTTAGTAATAGTGCTAACACTTTAGTTTTTGTGTGTGTGCTTCTTGGCTCAGCGGCATCTGCCTGTCTTTGCATGTTTTTGTTTCCATGTTTGTCAAGCCTTTATCACAGGCTTGGTTGCATCATTTCAGAACATCAAAATGTACTTTTTCCATTTGTTTCCAAACTAACATTTAATAGTGAGGTTTCAGGGAATCTTTCTGTAGTAACCTGAATTGCTACTTATGTCCTTAAAGAAATAATTCTCAAAGTAAGATTCCTGGGCAAGACAGCTCTGTGTGTGCTTTGATGTCCAGATACGAGTAAAGACTGCTTATATTGAAGGTAGACGGATACAAGACACCATCATTCACTTGTCATTGATGCTAGTCTATTATTATAAAAGTACCTTTATTCATAAAGTATTTCTTTTTTTTGTTTTAGATAATAGTGATGCTGAGACTACTAGTGAATGTGAATATGACAGTGTCTTTAACCATTTAGAGGAACTAAGACTGCACTTGGAACAAGAAATGGGCTTTGAAAAGTTCTTTGAGGTTTATGAGAAAGTAAAGGTGGGTGAGCTTACGCACTCTGGGATGCGCTGCTGCAGAGGAGATGCTGGCTGCTTTACCCCTCACTTCGTTACAGGCACGCTGAAGGCTCCACTGAAGTCAGCATTGGCACATTAACTATTAGAGTTGAATTGCATCATTTCTCCCACTCTTTCTTCCTGCCTCTTCCATATGGGCCCCCTCCCAAATTCACAGCCTCCTCTTCTTTAACCTCTGATGTTAAATATACATAGAAAAGGATGCACACGTGTATCACTTGGGGCCGTCAATTCCTATATTGGCCTATTCTCTGCATTTTAACTATGTTTAGCTTTCTGTAATCGTCTCCTGCTAGTATAAAGACGGGCTTCTGTGTTGAAGAGTGAGAGCTACACTTAACTGTGGTTAGAATGTTAAGTACTTAGATGTAGTTAGGAAGCAGCCTGGTGTAGGAAAGTGGTAGTAGTGGGTTTTCTTCTAAGATCCCTGATGCCACCAGCTGCGTAGAGTGGCTAGGTTTCTAGTACTAGGTATAATTTCCCCTGTGTTGAGCAGGCCTGGAGTCTAATTAGACAGCCCAGGTAACCACCAAGATGCAAGTGCCACCATTACACCTTTCGGAGCGCTAGCTGTCCTGGTCACTATTATGGTTCCTAGGCTATTAGTAATTGCTTCTCTCCTTTAGCAGCTTCCATATTAACTCACATTTGGTAATTTGCCATAGGCTATTCATGAGGATGAAGATGAAAATATTGAAATTTGTTCAACAATAGTTGAGAGTATTTTGGGCAATGAGCATCAGCATCTCTATGCCAAGATTCTGCATTTAGTCATGGCGGATGGAGCCTATCAGGAAGGTAAGTTTTCTTGTGTCTTCATATTTTAAACAAATGTGAGAAGAAGAAAAAGATGGCAGATGTAAGATGAGGCTTTCCCAGCAAATTTGATGTGGTCTGTGCTAAAGTCTATCTGATACTTTGAAGCAACTATAAAATTCCCTCTGCCTTGTCACATGATTTTGTTGTCTTAGGTTCATTAAGTCACTGTCCTTTAGTTTGTGAGTAATGTTTGAGTGAATTTTTAATGCCTTATTTATTTAGGTATGCGGGTAATTTGCCTACATGTATGTGTGTGCCCTTGTGTGTACATTTCCTACAAAAGCCACATGAGGGCATCAGATCCCACGGAACTGGTGTTACCGATGGTTTTGAGCCCCCGTATGAGTGCTGAGAACTGAACCCACACTCTTAGCCACTGAGCCATCTCTCCAGCCCTGAGCGAAAAGTTTCAACTCTCCTCGTTGAAAGCTCAAGCTCTAGAAATTAGAGTAATTCTCATCAATGATGTACCATTAAACGGTTTTGCAGAGGAAGAAAATGTAAAATTCTGAGCATGAATTTATTTGTAACATGGTTGCCAAGATTAATACATTTACTTTAAAGATTTAATTTGTAGACCAAAAGCGAGGATTTTAATTATTGATGTTTAATTTTAACAATGCAATTTTTATTAAAATATATTTATATTCCCTCGTTAAAAAAATTAAGATAAATTCATCCCAGTACAAAAATTAAAATAAGTTTTTTAAAAAATTGAGAACACAGCATATTAGATAAGCACAAAAGAAGAGATGGAATAAAATTATGATAACATTAAGAAGGTCTCATTGTGAAAAGTGGAAAAACTTTACAGTGAAGCAGGAAACTAGATTCTACAGTCAGAATCCTCAGAGCAAAGCAGACTCAGTTCCTTAGAGGTCAGAATCTGTAGTGGAAACAGATCCGGGGATCTGTTTGCTATCTTGGTTTGTTCTTGTGTGGGACAAGGTCTTGTGGCACTCTCTAGGGTAGCCTTAAGCGCATGTACCTCCTGCCTTTTCCTCCTCCGCCATGCCTAGACAGCTTCCATGTAATTCTGTAAAATTCAGTTTAATACTGACCCCTCTAAGAAGGGAAAGGGTTTTGGGGTTCTTTTTTTTCTTCCAGGTGCAACAGAATCAAAAGGTCTATAGACCTTTTACTTACTACAACTGAAGTGTTAAGACTTTGAAAATGTCCTTCAGTTATACTACTATAAAATAGATATTTTATTTTCTGAAATGATAAAAGATTACTCAATCATTAAGATAAAAAAGTCTCTAATTTAACTGGTATCTGAAACTTTCAGGTTCTTGATTTTACTAAGATCTTGAACTCTGTTTGTACTATTCTGAGATGAGAAATAGCCTGTAACTTTTGGATTCCATAGGTTCTTTCTTACATCATTGTGTAAGCTAACGGCACAAGGCCAGAGAATGATTCTGTTTCAGGACATCTGTGCTGAGATCTTGGCAGTTGTAGTCTCATTCAACTGGCCCTTCCTCGGGAAGCTCTCCACAAGTCTTGTCTCAGTGGAGCTTTCCACAAGAGTGGGCAGCAGTCTGCTCAGACTGCGGTGTTGCCTGTCGAGCATCTGAAAGGCTTTGGTTTTGCCTTGGCCCTTCAGTGGAGAGCTGTAATAATCAAGTAATCCACAAGGTAGAATTGGCACAGCTGAGTGGTTTCTAGAGGGCGCCTGTCTTCACAGAAGCTGTTCACCTAAGGGCCGCAGGCTAGAGGGCCATACAGCCTTCAAGAAGCATGGCCAGCTTTGCCGTGCTGAGCAGTGGGAACAGAAAAGACAGAGCCTGGGGAGAAAATAGAAACATGCTTTAACATGAACAAGCTCATGTAAAATACAGTATCCGAGTAAGAGCTAACATGCTATGTGAAACATTAGACGGTTATGTGCTAGATAGTCACTGGGTTAAGAATAAAGGGAGCCCTCTTATATGGAGCAGTCGGATCTCAGATCAAGCAGTCTTATGTATAGCCGTGTTTTAGATCATATCTAAGAGATAAGTAAATCATGCTTACACGCTTTTATTCTCTATGGCAAAATTTGATCTAGCTCATTCAAAGTAAAACCAATAAGGGGCATATTAAAAAGAAGATTCTCTTGAAAGACTGTCTCAAGTGAGGTGAAGAGACTGAGGAAAACATGTCGACATCAACTGGTGGTCTGTGCAGATGCCCACATGGATAGGTGCACCCGCACACACACCTGCGCTCCTGCATACACCCACACCACAAACAAAAGTTTACGTCTTAAATGAGTGCCTAATATCATTTCTGTTTAACTTCACTGGAAATTGTCCGAGTCTCCCAAAATGGCCTCAGCTGTTCAGCTCCTATGATAACCTGTTACAGTGCAGGTTTGCTGAGCATTAGAGACTATCTCTGTGGGTAAAATGAACACTACCTAGCCATACAGAGCTGCTTTCCAGAGTCAGGGGTCAAATAGAGGTAGTAATTTTGTAGGTTACTTAAAACTGTTTCTAGGCCCACCTCACAAGAAGAGAATGGATGTGGTGTGGCCAGTGGAAGACTGGCAGAGGCTACCCAGTCCTCCCATTGAGCAGCAACAGGCACAGCATGTGATCTTTGGTCAGTGTACCTTCCCTTCACATCCAGATTAGATGGAATTTTACATTATGTTTACATAGTGAAATTCTATACCGCTATTCAAATAAATAACCAAATCTTCAGCTCTCAATATATATAAGCCCCAAAGCCTAAGTTAAATAAGTCATATATGATATGACTTATATGGCATCTAAAACATTTGCATATGATTAATAACAGTACAAAAATATAAGCAAGAAAAATATACATCAATTTAGTGTCCTTAAAAATGTCCTAGAAACGGAGAAAAGGCCACCAAAATGGGAAAGTGTACTGCTTATAATATGCATTTTCTTAAATATCAAAGTCAGTAGGACCAAAAGTTAACCAGTGTTCATGCTAGGTGGACATATATGTGCTCATTGCTTTCCTGATTATCCGAAGCAGTGTAATCTTAAAGTGAGTGAATTCTAGGAGAGAGTGCTGTGTGATATTGGAAGCAATCAAAGTATGTTTAAGTTGCATGAAGCACTGATGTCTCTCTGGGCTGAAACAGTGGATGGCAGGGTCCAGGTAGGTCCTGCAGGAAAAGACGTCCTTTATAGAAGGATGCAGAACATCGAAGTAGAGAAGATGAATGAGGACTGCTAACTAACTCAGGAATATTTCAGATACTGTCCTGACCTGGAGATCAGAAGGCTGGGCACGTGTTAAGCACGTAGGGAGTGAGTAGAAAGTAGGGCTGTACAGAGTGTGGTGGTTGACAGGATGCTTGGGTACTGGGGTGCAAAAGCGATAAGCAAATCAATGTGCTGAATTCATACACGTGGTTTATGTAAATAAGAACGGCTAATGCATTATGTCATACTCATAAAATGGAATGGAATGCAGACATTAAAGCCACATGGAATATATATATCATTTGTCCTACACTATTCTATTGTGAGGTTTTCACCATACAGAGAAGTTGAACACTATAGTGGTACCTAGCATACCCACCACAGAGGCCCTACCATGAGCATTTGTAATCTTGCTTTTTATATCACTGCACTTCTTTATCTATTTTTTTTTTTATTTATGTGGAAACCTCATGTCCCAGTCCTCCATCTTGGTCTAATTTTCTTAGTTATTTTGTGATTCCCAAGGCAGTCTGAGGATTTATATGTACATAATTGTAACACTAGTTGTCTTTGAAAGTTTATAACTTCATTCTTTGTAATATTGTCTGGATGTTGTACAATGAATATGTGCTATTATAACAAAATTATATTTAATGCTGAACTGATCTTTAGAGAGAAAATGCTTTTTATAAAAAATACAGATACTGTTTGAATTAAAATAAAATGAATTATATTTTTCTTTTTTCTACAGATAATGATGAATAATCATCAGGACATTCTTTAATAGTCAACTATAAGAACACATTTGAACTTGGCTCTTAATACAAGCTTCCTGGGAAATAGAGATTATTTATGAGAAACACCAGATTTAAGACGGGCATGCTCATTGCATGAAAATATTGAGAAATGTGATTCTTTTCCTCAAATTTTATCTACCTTATTGTGTTTATTGGATACTACAGCTGACTCTCATAGAATGTATGTTTCTTTAAATCACCTCACCAAAGCATTGACTCCAAATTGGAAATTTACCATGCAATAAGAAACTACTTTTAGCAGCTGCCTTTCAGTGGAAGAGTTGCCTATATCAAAAAGGCCTGTTTTTGGTGTTTCACTTAAATTTCAGCATGACTTTTTTTTTTTTCTGTCTAGCATTTTTTATCCTGGCTAGCAGTTCCTCATTAAATAATTCTTGTCAAGGGCTCTACTCAAATCTCTACATTTAGAAAATGAAATTTTAGCCTTGAAGTTTGTATTCTCGAGTTATTTTCAACCACTGCATCTCTCCCTGAGCTAGCCCAATGGAAACAGGCTATAGAAGCACTCCTAAAAAATCATTGAAAGATTTGATTTTAAAGGAATAGTAAGGTTATATTTCCTGATACTTAAAAGTTCCCCCAATTCTTCTATTTCTCTTTATAGACCAGAAATGCTGTATCTAAAAATCAGGCTATAAATTTAAACCTAGCATATAGCATAAAATTGTCCTTTTGGTTTTTAACTCCTTGCATACATGTGCCAGTGGTCACTTGTGTTAGAAAGGGGCCTTTTTGTTTTGTTTCAGGGTTTTTTTGGCACCATGACAATTTAATAACTACTAACTACTATGGGGAAGTGTTTGCCTATTATTTTCAGTGTGAGGATTTAACCAGGTCATTACAACGATGGTCACATAATTTCAGTTATGTGAACCTATATATAGAAACAGTTGTAGTTTCAGAATTTGGCAAGTATACATTGTGTCATTATCTACAGTCCAGATGTTCCTAATAAAAGCAGAAATGTGTGCTTCTTGGTACCAATCAGCCTGATTGGTGTAAACATGGAATCTTACCTTGTAGCACTATTAGTACTGTATTGACTTTATTATGTATATTATTTCTAACATCCAAAAGTAAATAGTTGATTTTTATATTTTTATTTTGTACTATTAAATTTGTATTATGTACCTGAAGTATATCGGTTGTCCTTATTAACTCTGTTCTCAATATCTCTGGTTTTAAGGCAGACACACAATGGCAGGGCTGTGTGCAGAGGAAGAGATTACATCTAGAACTATGATGCCAGGCAGTAAAGAGGGCTGAACTTGAGCTTTAAAGTAACCCTCCCTGAAGTTACCTTCATCTGCGAAAGCCCTTGGCACCCTTGTAGACCTCCTAACAGGCCCCGCTTCCAGAGGCCACGCCCCTCAGCAGCACCCAGAGAGCCATACTTACAGCCATGGACCCTTGGACACCCAGACCGTCTTCAGCTCGGAGCATAGTCTTAGAAAGTATGTGCCAGAAGACAATCTGCGATGATGTGAGAGAAAGCGAGTTTGTCTTTAAGACAAAATGCCGATCAAATGGTTTTATAGTACTGCATAAGGAAGACTAACCATACATCAGTGATGAGCTTGAACAGTGCTCCACAACTGTAGGACAACAGGGTGGGAATGGAGAACTTGTAGCCAAGAAAAACCAGGGCTCTCTGTCACTTACTTCTTGGATATAGTGAACTCACGGGTTAAATTTAGAGCAGTTTAACATTAAACAGTTATAAACAATTCAATAACTTAAACCTCTACCTTGAACCAGAAGTAAATTGAAAGTATCAAAAGGAAATTATTTTCCAATTAATTATAATAAAATTATAATAAAAATAATTATTGTAAGCAAAACTGTAAAACTGAAGAATCCAAGGGATAGTAATTTAATAGTATCAATAATACTGATAAGTCTGTAGCTAGATTAAAAAATACTTGATATGTAATTAAAAATATCTGGGATGAAGATGACTGACTCTGAATCAGCCATCTAACAGATCAAAAGGAAGTAGCCTTCGTGCCCAAACCATTCAAAATATCTTTTTCTTGAACAAAACCTAACTATGTGCTAGGTTGCTATAACAGACAGGAGAGAGTTCTTAGGACAGTCTAGTAGCTAGAAGACCACAGTCATGGTTTCTAGTGTAGATTCTCATGGCAGCTCGCAGGTGCAGTTTCCTCATGAGGCCGTGAAGGTGAGCTCTACTGTATCACTAATTCTATAGCATCCAGGCCCGTTCTTAGGACCTCACTTACTCTTCGTTGCTTGGCGACCCCATGTCCACTAGCTCCTTCTCAGTTGAGAGGAGTCACAAACATTTAATCCACAGTATTACCCAAGCTCACACAAGAAGCCTCTATCTAATTTTTCATAGCCTTATAGCTAATTATGAAAGAAAAATGTAGTTTACAGCCTTCCACATTGGAGCCTTCCAGATGGATCCAGTGATAAATTCTGTCAAGCACTTCTGGAGTCTACATAAGCTACTCAAAAATACAGGAATGCAGGAAGCATTGTCCATGCTCAGGAGAGCAGAGCACAACCTGTTCCCGAAGTGGGTGAGGAACAGGTGAAGGGAGATTGTAATCAAGGAGAACTAACGAAACTAACGAATCATACTTCCTGAACAATGATTTAAAAATTACAAATTAGCCAATCAAGTCCAACAGCAGATCAAATGGATTGTAACCAAGTGGAGTAAATGCCAGGAACACAGGATTGCTTTAACATTTGAGTAATGATGCAAGTCTTTATATTAACAGACTTGAAGGAAAAATGTCTGGACATGGAAGGAAAGCTCATTTGAGAGAATTAGGTATTGATTCCCACACATTTTCTGCATACTGAAAGCAGAAGGGAAAAACTTCAATCTGATAAAGGCCACCTCCAAAAAATAGACCTACAGTTGGTGTTCTTAAAACAAAGTTTCCTCCCTAAAGCAAGAAAGAATATTGATTTCTGCTTGCTTCGTTTGAGAGAGCACCACAATGGTGAACAATAATCAGGACACCTACAAATTATAAAGGAAAATGTTCACAAATGACATGGTAGGCAAGACATCAAAAAGGGTGGTGGGGATCCATACAGCTGCGACAAAAACTAAAGGGCTAGGGCCATTCCGCTGGTGATGGAGCTCAGTCCATAGACTGCTTGCCTGGCAAGGGCCACACATGAAAACTGGGCCTGCTAACCCAGTGCATAGGAAGTGGACGCAGGAGTATCAAAAGCTCAAGGTCAGCCCTTACTACATAGCAAGTTTTGAGACCAGCCTAGAATACATAAATCCTGTCTCAAAAAATAAACATTGAAGAATGCATTTCTAATAGCACCAAAAATTATGAAATAGCAACAAATGTGACAAACTGTATAAAGGCTGTATACTGGCAGTTATAAAACATTCAGAGAAATTAGTGTAAACCTGTTTGGGAATCCAGTGACACAATATTGTTTATGAGAAAACCAAGACAAATATCTTGGGCTTAGCAAGTTATTTTTAAACTGTTTTAAAGGTACAAACTGTAAAAGAAAAGTAAATTTGACCTCATTAAAATTATATCCATTCTTTCCCAAAGATTCTGTATCACAAATGAAAAGCCCAGCTCTAGGCTAGACGCTTGCTAAATGTTATCTGACAAAGATACCATATATAGTGAAGAAAGAACATAGAACTAAGATGACCCAATTTGAAAATGGGAAACATAAGTCATATACATTCAAAGACTGAGAAGAAACTCATGAACGCATTCATAGTTCAATAATAGAGTTAGTTGGAACCTAACTGGCCCAAAGGCCCATATACTGAAGGCATGGTCTCTAGCCTGGCACACTTCTTGCAAGTGGTGGAGGCTTTAGGAAGCTGATCCTAGTATAAGGATGTTAGGTTGTAGATGGCATGTCCTTGAAGGAGTTACTGAATTCTCTGTCCATTGCAAGGGCTTCAAGACCTCATTACATGCAAAAAGTATAGATAGTCCTGGACAGTATAATATATAGACTATTTTTTATTTGTATTTGTCTATGATAATATTTAACACAAGTGCCTCAGTTACTTTCTCGTTGCTGTGATGGAATACCCTGGAACAAAGCAAATTACAAAACAGTTTACTTTGGCTTACAGTTCCAGAGGGACACAGCCCATCATAGCAGGCATGGTGGCAGGAGGCTGGCTGATCACATTGCATGTACACTCAGAAAGCCACACACATACAATGAGTGTGGGCTATAAAACCTCAAGACCCACTGTCAGTGGCTCACTTCCTACAACTTGCACACCTCCTAAAGATTCTACCACCTCAGACAGCACCACTGACTAAGGATGTGGTCAAGCACATGAGCCTGTGGTGGATATCTCACATTCAAACCACAGCAATAAATTAGCCTCCTTAGAGATAAACAGTAATGACACACTGTAATGACTAAAGATGTAAAAATGTGCTCTCCCCCATGAGGTAGTAGTATACTCAGTACTTGGTACTATACTTAGTATTTTTTAATGGCATGAAATGGTACAATATGCAGTTAAATAGGTAAAGTAACACAGGCTGCCACTGGCTCTGTGACTGTTTCAGAAGGGAGACCTCTCTGCTTTTGGTAATCCTGGACTATGGAGCCATGATGTCAAAGGTTGCACATTAGCAACAGATAATGGTTACAGTTGTCTGTAGTGTTACCCCTGCTGTTGTGATAGATCACCGTAACAAACACCACTTAAAGGCAAAGGTTTTATTTTGACTCATAGTTCTAGAGGTGTAGATATTATCCATAAAAACAGGGAAAGCACATTGGCCAGATCTCTTAGCCAACCCAATCACAATGCATCGGCCCTCTGGAATCAGAACAGTAAGTGGGGCTAGGCTATAAATCCTGAAAACCCACTCCAAGTGACATGCTCCCTCCTGCAAGGTGCCAGCTTTTCAAGGGTCTGAGCATAACCTTTCCAAACAGCGGTATCAGCTAGGACTGTGTGCTCAAACACATGAGCCAGTGAGTGACATAGCACATTCAAACCGTAACAGTAGCAGTTAATTCAGAGACACAAAACTGGTCAAAGTACTAAGAATAACTCACTGTTGAGTGTGCATCCCTATAAAGGATATCTGTATCACTTCTTCCACGGCTGAGGAACTATCCAGGAAGGGAGTGGAAAGAATGTGCGACCTGGAGTAAGGCATGGAGTGCTCTAGAAGTCTTCTAGGTATGGCCACTGCGCTCTTGAACTTAGAGCAGCTGTGATAACTTAGAGCACAAGAGTTGGCCCATTAACACTCACTCCCATCATGAGCAGAGAGGGGCCCATTGAGTCCCTACTCTCTTGGAAGATCTATAGCCAGGGGTAATAGTTGCTGGAGAAAGAGACATTTTCTTCAGCTGGGTAGCCACTGACAAGTTGTCTGTGCTCCTGTAAATAACTCCTTACTCTTGTAAGCAACCCTAATTAAACTCACCGTCTCTCCCCCCCCCTCTCTCTCTCTCACACACACACACACACACACACACTCACCATGAAAGTAGAGATACTAGTATTTTGGGAAGAGAGATCAGCAGCAATGGTGGGGCACAGAAAGGAATGACTGATCAAAACATACACGTACAAAATGTGTATAATTAATACATGCTAATATATTTTAAAATTATCGCCACACCGTTTCCACAGCAAATACATACAAGTTGGGAGGGGCATTGCCCATTGATAATGGACGTCTTAATTTCAACCCTCCCTCTTCCAACTTTCGGATGAATCACAGAAGCCACTCCATAACCAAGATGGATGTCACCCACACTTCCTGGATACGTTGCCAAAACAGATTTTTCTACTGTTTATAGCCTAAGCCTGGCTCTGTCACATGCTCTGCAGCATCACCACACGGCATGGAAGTGGAGTTAATCTGCACCTCCACGACTATTGGACCATTGCCGCCTCTGCAGTTATGCGCATGGAGATTTTAATGGGCAGCATCCTCCCAAACCAGTCTTCTCACAAGGAAACCAATGTGAGCTTATATCTGTTCTTTTCTTTTCACGCTACTGAACTATGGTAGCAGCTATTTGTCAGAAGATACAGCCTCTCCAGTTACTGGCAGGGCATGATGGTTAATGTTGCCAACCTCACAGGCTCTAGAATCAGCAAGGGGGCAGCCTTGGGGGGATTTCCTGAGTAATTTCCTAGGTTAACTGATGTGGAAAACTCAATTCTTAAGTACTAGTCTAAATGTGGTGGTTTGAATGAGAATGCCCCCCATCGACTCCAGTGTATGGATACCGATCCCCGGTTGGTAGAACTGTTTAGGAAGGATTAGGAAACATAGCCTTGTAAGAAGAGGTATGGGCTTGGAGGTTTCAAAACCCATGCCATTCCCAGCTAACAGACACTCTGCCCTGAGGTTGTCGTCTCAACATTTAAGATCTCAACCATTGCCATGTCTGCCTATGAACTTCCATGTTCCCTACCATGATAGTCATGGGTTCAACCTCTGAATCTGTAAGGCCAATGAACTCTCCCTTCTGTAAGTTGCCTGGGTCATAGTAAGAGAATAGAAAAGTAACTAAAACACTGAATGAAAAATAAGGAAGGAAGAAAGCTGAGCAGGTGCACTCGCCCTCTGCTTCCTGACTGTGCAGCTCAGCAGCTGTCAGAGTGGCATTTGCCTGCCTGGCCTTCACTCCCATGAAAGATGTGTACCCACGAGCTGCGGGCCAAATGAACTCTTCCTTTGTTTTCATTCTTTGTACTGTGTGGAAACCTTTATTTATATGTTACACCCATTCCTGGCTTATTTCTTTAGTTTTCTTCTTAAAAGACTTATTCTGTCTTCCTGTTGGAGATGGGCTCTATAAGTTCCCTCTCCCTACTGTCGGGCATTTCATCTTCGGTCCCTCCCTATGAGTCGTGAGAGTCTCTCTCCTCCCAGATTTCTGTTTCATTCTGAAGTGTACTCCCACCCACACAACCTACTGTCTCTGGAGGTTACCCTTTTCCATTCTTTCTGCTGGCCCTCAGGGATTCAGTCCTTTTCCCTCACCCAATACCAAATCAAGTTCCCCTCTCCCCCACCCCTTCCACTTTCCTTCCCAGGTCCCTCCCTCCCCACTTGTGATTGCTTTCTTCTCCCTTCCAAGTGGGACTGAGACATCCTTACTTGGGCACTTCAGTTTGTTGACCTTTTTAAATTCTGTGGCTAATATCCACTTATTAGTAAGTACATACCATGCATGTCCTTTTGGGTCTAAGTTACCTCACTCAGGATGATATTTTCTAGTTCCATCCATTTGCCTGCAAAACTCAGAATGTCCTCATTCTTAATAGCTTAGTAGAATTCCATTGTGTAAATGAACCACATTTTCTGTATCCATTCTTCTGTCCTGGGACATCTAGGTTGTTTCCAGATTTTGGCTATGACATATAAGGCCACTATGAACATAGTGGAACATGTGACCCTGTGGCATGGTAGGGCATCTTTTAGGTATATTCCCAAGAGTGGTACTGCTGGGTCTTTAGGTAGATCTATTTCCAATTTTCTGAGGAACCTCCAGATTGATTTCCAGAGTGGTTGTACCAGTTTGCAATCCCACCAGCAATGGAGGAGAGTTCTTCCCACATCCTCTCCAACATGTGTTATCACCTGATGTTTTAATCTTAGCCATTCTGATTGGTGCAAGGTGGAATCTCAGGGTCATTTTAATTTGCATTTCTCTCATCACTAAGGACTTTGAACATTTCTCAGCCATTCAAAATTCTTCAGTTGTGAAATCTCAGTTTAGTTCTATACCCCATTTCTTTGATTGAGTTGTTTGGATTTTGATTAGTTTCTTGAGTTCTTTGTCTATTTTAGATATTAGCCCTCTATTGAATGTGGGATTAGTGAAGTTTTTTTTTCCTGCTGATTTGTCTTATTGACTATGTCCTTTGCCTTACAGAAGCTTTCCAGTTTCATGAGGTCCCATTTATCAACGCTTGATCTTAGAGCCTGAGCCATTGGATTTCTGTGTAGGAAATGTCCCCCTGTGCCATTGAGTTGAAGGCTCTTTCCCACTTTCTCTTCTATTAGATTCAGTGTATCCAGTTTTATATTGAGGTCCTTGATCCACTTGCACTTGAGCTTTGTGCAAGGTGACAAATATGAGTCTATTTTCATTTTTCTACATACAGACAACCAGTTAGACCAGCACCATTTATTGAAGATGCTTTCTGAGGGAGACGGGGACCATCCCACAGTCACAACTCTGACCCATAATTGTGCCTCTCTGAAAGAATTACAGAGATGGAAATGGAGAAGATCGTGAGGAAAAGAAGGTCCAGCGACAGGCCCAAAGTGGGATCCAGCTCAAGGGGAGGTCCCAAGGCTTGACACTATGACTGAGGCTATGGAGCACTCACAAAAGGGGGTCTATCATGACTGTACTTCAAAAGACCCAACAAGCAGCTGAAAGAGTCAGATACATATATTTTTGCCCAACCAATGGACAGAAGCAGCTGATCCCTGTTGTTGAACTAGGGAAGGCTGAAAAAAGCTGAGGAGAAGGGCAACCCTGTAGGAGGACCAGCAGTCTCAATCTGGACCCATGAGACCTCTCAAACACTGGACCACCAACCAGACAGCATACACCAGCTGACATGAGGCCCCCAACACACATAGAGTACAGGACTACTGGGTCTGTGTTCATTCAGAGATGATACACCTAACCCTCAGGAGACTGGAGGCCCCAGGGAGTTTAGAGGTCAGGTGGCGTGGTGGGTGGGGACATCCACATGGAGACAGGCGTGTGGGAAGGAGGTATGGGAAGTAGAACAGTTGGAGGGTGGATGGGGGTGGGGGATAAAATATGGACTGCAAAATATTTAATTAATTAATTTTAAAAAAACGTTTGTTCTTCTTTCATACATTACATCCCGACTGCTTCCTTTCTTAACTTGCTTTGTTGTTTGGCCACAGCGGTGAGATAGGTAACTAATAGACAGTGTAGAGCTATAATTTTTTCCAGCTGTTTTCACACAAGACTAGACGACCTTTCTGGCTCTCATTGAATTCATGCACAATTGCACATCTATCTGGAATTCTTTCATAAGGACTTTCAAAATCTGCAGCTATTTTGAACTATGCAGTACTATTATTAGCTATTGTCACCTCATTGTGCTATAGAATGCTGAGATTTATTTCTCCTATGTAACTGTAATTTTTTGCCTATTAACCAGTCTCTCCCCATCTCACCACCCACTTGCCTTCCCACTCTCTATCAGTGTCTCCAACAGTTTTAATATTCTTCAGCCCAAACGTGTGTCTAATTTTGTACAGTTGTCCCTTGTGGTGAGATAAGTTTCTATCTCTCATTTCGAGGTATTCCTTATTTTAGCAAGTCTTTTGTATTATCTGGAACAAAGCAGTACCATCCATAAAAGCTTGCTTCCTGTTCGTGCTTTTTACTCAAAAATTAATGCTTTTTGCATCATAACCAATCACTTAGCTTACAAGCACTGTGGTCATCATATTGGGGTCTGAGTTCATTGCTCTAGCGTGTGTTAAGCCCTAGACTCAGGAATAAATACCATAAAATTAATTAAAGGAAGCTCTTCCTGGCTTCTCTTTGCATAATCAAATCCTCTACTCTTGTGGGACAATTATAAAAGTAATTGTAAACAAACATTTCAATACAGTAAACATCAGTTTGGCAGCCTAGACAACTACCAAGTGATTAATAGACAGGTAGCATAGACAGAGAGGATACAAGGGACCAAACGATGAGTCCCATCCTGGGAAGGACAAAGTGGGGTGTACTAGGTTTTGGCATGCTGCTCAGAATGATATGAAACTTTTCTTTCTTTCTTTCTTTCTTTCTTTCTTTCTTTCTTTCTTTCTTTCTTTCTTTCTTTCTTTCTCTCTTTCTTTCCTTTTTCTTTTCTTTTTTTCTTTCTTTCTTTCTTTCTTTTTTTTTTTTTGATTTTTGGTTTTTTTGAGACACGGTTTCTCTGTATAGCCCTGGCTGTCCTGGAACTTACTCTGTAGACCAGGCTGGCCTCGAACTCAGAAATCCGCCTGCCTCTGTCTCCCAAGTGCCAGGATTAAAGGTGTGCGCCACCACTGCCCGGCGATATGAAAATTTAAACTGAGTATTTACTTTGAGAATTTTCTGTGTAATATTTTCAGGCCTTGGCTGCCCATAAATAACTAAACCAGAGGTCATGAATAAAAGAGTAAAATACCATGTCATTATTCATTAATGAAATTTTGAGTGAAAAGTATAGCATCGTGTTTACACATTGTTCATAGTATCGCTCCTCTGAAGAAATGGGTTACATTTTATTTACATTTGCAGAGATCAGAGGCAGATGCCTCAGAGTTCCTGTGGAGGTCAGGACATGAGAGGACAGCTCACAGGAGTCAGAGCTTTCCTCTTGCCATGTGGCTCCCTCAGGATAGAACTCAGATCATTAGGCATGGAGGCAAGTGCCCTTACCCACTGAGCCATCTCACTAGCCCTCAAATCTGAAAATTTTCTTACTTAAGACTCTTATAACTTGTACTCTCCACACTGGTCTTACAAAGAAAATATTATGAAGCAATAAAGAAGCAATTGAAATTAATGAAAAGGAGAAAGAAGAAGGTAAGAGAAGTAATGAAAGAACGGACGAAAATCAAATCCAGAGATGGAGATGGAGAGACAGCTCGGCAGGAAAGTGTGCTTGCTGCTTTTGCCTGGGACCCACATTCAGTTTTCAGCACCTACACTGGGCAGTAGACAACTACCTGAAACCCTAGTTTCTGGGGATCCAACCACCTCGCCCGTGTGTGTACACACACACACAAACACACACACACACTTTAAAGCCTCTTGTCCTAAACAGCCGTGACCACTTTAGAATGAACCAGTTCATTGCATGCTGATGTGACATTGTTGGTCAAGAATCCAGTTTCTGGCATAGCACTATTTGTAGTTACTTTTGCTTTCTTGAGAGCCTGCAGATATAGGATGTAAACATTAACACCTGTGAGTCCAGTTGACTTCCACTTAGCTGTAGTTTACTCAGCATGACTGTAGATGAGGATAGCAAACAATCATTGGAGCTTAATGAACATTTTAAATAAGCACCAAGGCCTCCCCTCTTGTTGTGTTTCTTTCAGGGATACCATTAATTTAATTGTTGATTTGTCTGCACTCAGTTTCTCCCTTCTCAAATCTTAGCCCCACATTGTTCTTTGTTACTGTCAGAAAACCTGGTGAGTTGTTTGAAAAGAACTGTTTCCCTCCTGTAAGATGATGTTACTGCACAAGTCACCGCAGCATTTTCATAATAAACTTGAGAACTGAGAAGAAAATAAAAAATAAAATAAAATAAATAAAAATAATGAAATAAATCTTAAAGAGGGGGAAATACAATTGTGAGTATCCAAAGTTCTCATGAGAAAAAAGAGCAGTTGGGGAATATATCGTAACACATGACTTCAAACAATACTACAGACCCATACTGACAAACACTGCACATTACTACCACAGGAACCTACATGAAGAAATGGCTATCCACTCGTGTAATTCTAACATTCACTCCAAACAAAGCTATGCTCAGAGAGTTCAGCAAATAATAGCAAGAAGATGAAGAATTGTACTAGATCTGGAAGCTTCTGTGTAGCCAAGAAAACAATTACCAGACTAAAAAGACAACTGACAAAATGAGAGACAATCTTTGCTAGATATTCATCCAACAGAGGATTAATCTCCAGCAGGGAGTGGGGGTCCAGAAAAGGGGAAATCATTTGAAATGTAAATAAATATATCAATAAAAAAAAAGAACTCAAAGGCTTAAATAACAAGGGAGAAAACAATGTAGCTAATAAATAAGAAGATGAACACTTTTCTAATGAAGTACAAATAGCCAATGAAAGCATATTCAATTTCTGTAGTTATTAGGAAAATACACTCAGATCCTGTCTTACAATAATTATAATCAAGAATACAAACAAATACAATGTATGTTTTGCCAGCATACATTGGCAAAGATGTAGAAAGAACAAACCCCTATATATTCTTGGAAGTGATGTAAATTAGACCAACTAATGTGGACATCAGTATGGAGGTTCCTCAAAATAGAAATAGAACTTCAGTAATTCAGCTATGTTACTCCTGAATTGATACTCAAAAGAACTACCGTTACCATGTCCTAGAAAAGCCTACACAGCCATGTTTGTCTCCAAAGCCTTCACAGTGGTCCAGTTGTAGAGCACCTATCAGTAGATGAACAGATAAGGAAAGTGCAAATAATACACACTGAAGTTTTAGCCACAATGAAGAGTGAAATTGTATTCTTCGAAGGAATGTGGGTTGGAACTGGAGATCATAATATGAAACAAAAAAATGAAGACAATAGATGTGTCATCTCACACATGGACTGGGGAGAAGGAAGAAAGGCAGGGAAGTAACACTGAGGCTACTAGGCCTGTGGAAGGAGAGACAAGAAAGAGTAGTGAATGGGATAAATATGACCAAGACACATGAAACACTTCCGTCAGTAATGATGAAGTGCTAATCAAATACTTAAGCTCCAAAGAAACAAAATTATGATAACAAGCAAGCCAGAGTCATTGCTTTGGAAATAGCTAGGAAGTAAAATCTCTAAGTGGGGGAATCTGTCGACCAAATGTCCCACCTTGGAAGGATTACCCAATATCTGCCTAGAACCCTAGGAATTTCCTGTTTGTTGAATCGAATGTGTGCGTGTCAGATTAATGTTTGCAGAGCTGCTACAGAGGCAAGCACACAGGATATTTTGTGAGTACAGGGATGAGCGGTTTCTGCTTTGTGTGTGGGTAGATGGAAAATTGGGGAAGGTGGTGGAGGGAAGTGACATCTACACAACTGAGTTCCTAAAAATAGATGTGGACAAAGATTTACATGAAAGAGGTTATGAAGAAAGCGCCCGGTTGAAGAAGATGGGTTAGGATGATGGCAGATGCAGACTAACCTTGACGTTTAGGGAAGGACAGTTTTTCAAACTGATCTCTAGGGCCCTCTGTCAAATCAACACAGTCATGGCAAGTAGTTATGGCATCCATAACCCAAAACTTGTCAGGGGTTGGTGAGTTGCCAGTTCTAGAACATAAATTTCCATTAGCTCAAGCTAATCAAGCTGATCAAATTTCCATTAGGTCAAGCTAGCTGATCAAAGGGGATGGAAGCCTAGAACACATGGACAAACATTTAGAAGTAGTTTTTCAACGTGTGCCATGTATGTTTGAGCACATGTGTGTAGGAATGTACACACAGGTACTTGGAGGTCAAAAGTCAGTGACAGGTATCTTCCTTTGTGGATTTGGTCTAAGGCTTGTATTATGTTTATTGGCTTCCCACAATTGCACAAGAATCCTCATGTAAGATGCTGAGGGTCCCTGCCCCCAGTTG
>NC_067489.1:58575212-58645212 GCF_947179515.1 Apodemus sylvaticus
AGACAGAAACCGACAGAGAGAAACAGAGAGAGGGAGAGAGGGGAAAGGGAAAAGAGTTGCTGGAGACTCAGTCCCAGAGACTCACACAGCAGAACACTGGTCTAGCATGTGGTCCCATCCACAGCCCTCCTGCCGCATTTGTTGCTAAAGACAATCATGCTTCTGTCCTCCTGTGAGTTTGGAATGCCATTTGTATCCATGTAGATTTGTCAAGGATCAACCTTTCTTAAGTTGCTTCAAAGTTTCCCCAAGAGAGCAAGTCTGTATGTAGCAAGTCTGTAGACTTCATGCCCTGCTGCAAACACAGGATGAGGTCGGGGTTGGAACAGATGAAAAGCCCCCAAATTGCAACATCAATGCTTTAGGTCATATGTGTTTTTCCATTCCTTTGTCTAGGAACAGTTTTCCAATGCAGAGCTGATTTTTAGCTTTGGAGATTAAAATAAAAAAATGAATCAATGAATTTATTATTTTAGTCAAAGGTAATGACAAAATACAATATAATCTTTAAAATAACACAGGATGAAGGCTTAAGTTGCAAAGACTAAACATTGTAACAGAATGGTCACATTTGTTGGAAATACACAGTTACCTAATCAAAACATCACAAAGAGAAACACATCCAGCTGTTGGGCAACACACTCTGTCAGTCTAGAAGCTGTTTAAGTGCTATGAAGAGAAAGATATGGAGAGAATGGAAGACTGTGTGTATTCAGGCATGTGTGTGCATGCATAGGTGTGTGTGTGTGTGTGTGTGTGTGTGTGTGTGTGTGTGTGAGAGAGGGGGGAGGGGTTTACTTCTCTGAACAGACACCATGACCAAGGCAACTCTTATAAGAACAACAGTTAATTGGGGCTGGCTTACAGGTTCAGTAGTTCAGTCCATTATCATCAAGGTGGGAGCATCACAGTATCCAGATAGGTATGGTACAGAAATTGCTGAGAGTTCTACCTCTTCATCTAAAGGCCATTAGGAGGGCTTCCAGGGACCTAGGATGAGGGTCTTAAACCCCACACTCACAGTAACAAACTTTCAGCAAGGCCACACCTTCTAATAGTGCCACTCCCTGGAATAAGCATTTTCAACCACAAGTGTGTTTGGTTGAAAAATGAAATGGATTTACTTTGAATGGATTTGACTTTACATCCTCATTTTGTGAGGATGACTCACAAAAATGAAGTCTCCAGGGCTGGGACTTGAGAGATCTTCAGAAAGTCTTCCCAGCAGCTATAACTTCTGTCTAAAGCACTGTAAAGAACTGTGGTTGGGGTGGTGCTACTGTGCTGAACTGTGGCTGTGTCTGGTCTCCTTCCATCTTCTAGTAGCTATAGAAAAGCGGCCTTGCTGCTCTTGAAAGTGGACATTAGCTGTGACCGCGACCAACACCAAATCCTTCACAATCCCTTTCTTTGTAGTACTGCTCACAGTTCAGTGAGTTTGTCTCTAATTGGCTGTCCTAGTATCCTATGGGTTGTGTGAAAAAAAACTTTTCCTGGGAGATGCAATACATGTCTACTCACTCTGGATAGGAAGCCCACAATAAACCAGATTACAAACTCTACCAAAGTCCAACTTGGTGACCCATGAGTTTTACTGGGGTTCCTTACAGGAGTGTGGGTGAGGGATTATTTATAGCAGCAGAAAGGACCCAACGATGGCTGCATCACCAAAGCCCACTCAGCGTGGGTGATAGCACAGAAAAGATGGGAACCTGGAGCACACTGCACAGTCTGCAGGCACTGGAACAGGTTTGATGTGGCTGACTTCTACCACTTCCATGGTCTGGTCACAGAGTCTTTGCAGTTCGGCTTCATTTCATCTGGGAGGGATTCAGCTTTTATTGCCTACTCCGCCAGGGAGGGGCCTAGTGAATTTGGTCAGTTTCAGGGACTTCCTGAGCTATTGTGAGTTGTTTACCTTGCTGCTTAAGGCCTTTCCCTGCAAGATGTAAACACAACACAAGGACTGAAGAAACACAACACAAGGATTACTGAAAAAATGAGTTGTGTATGGCATCATACCATCTTTTTGTTGACCTAAACTTTTCATCCTTTTATAAGCAAAATGGGGCCTCTGTGCTTTTCATACGCACTAGCAGAGAATTCCCAATCACAGTAAGATGTTTCAGTCAGATCCTGGACAGACAAAATCACACACACACTTTTCTTTCATGTATGTGTGTGTGTGTGTGTGTGTGTATTTTATTATATATAATACATAATAAAATAATATAATATCCAATACAAAATAACATAATATATAATATGTATTTCTATATATTTCCCTTAGAGATAGACCTCATACATGTGGATTTTATTGTTAATATATCTATAATGATGCATTTGTAATGCTTCATGATGTATATACACATACACATATACATATAAAAATGCTTAACCAAAATATTCAGTAAGAACAATGCATTTAGCCTCTCCATGTTAGGCTGTAACTTGAAGGCCTGTCAGTTACCACAGACAGTTTATTATTCTTCAGGTTTAGGGAAAGCTTTGATGATGATCTGTAATCTATTTATATTTCACAGTCAACAGCACATCTTATATTAAATAAAGTAGATGGAAGAGAAGAATGCTTTCAACTTAATTGAAATAAATATATTCGTGCAGTTAAAAGGAAAAGAAGCACTTTTCATCCTATGTGTTCTGCAAAAAGCTATCAATCCCTAGAAGAGTGTTGATTCTTACAGAACCTTTGTGCTCTATTAAAATGTTCACACATAAAAATGAATCTCTAAACTGTTTATTTTCTGATTATCATTCAGATGAAATTCCAAATATGGCTATAATTTTATAATTCTGGGATGTAGTTTTATCTAGAGAGAATATTGTTTATTGTGATTTATGAACTTACTGTTTTAATGCTATTTAATTATATAGTCTTGTCTATGTTTTGTGTATAGCCTTCCAAAAAGCTGGCCTTTAAGAATCATAAGGGTTCTAATACATCATAAAGTTACACTGCAAATATAATAACAATAAAACCTCTTGTTCGAAACAACTCTCTAAGGGAACTAGCTACTTTGAATAAAATAGAGACATTCTTCCTTAAAATTATGAAATGGAATTTCTTGAAAATTCTCCCCAGAACTGGGAGAAGAGGTTGTGACTTCCTGTAAGCTACTGGAAGCCATGTTCCTATATGTTCTTCTAGAGAAATATTATTACAAATATTTAGTTCTCCAATATGATCAAAACTACTGCATTAGAAACTCAAAAGGTCAAATTCATGAATAGACAGACCATTAGGATATATATCCTAATCTATTATATTATATTATATCCTATATAATAATGGTGATAATGATTGGAACAGGTTTGAAGGCAACATGAGGCACAGTCCCCCTGTAGAAAACCTCAGCATTGTGCCTTCCTCCGAGCGTCTAACGCCTCCATCCTTTAGGAAGCACAGCAGTATATGAGTTGGAATGCTGTGAATCAAGTGCCCACAACATTAATCATCCCTACTTTTATAATATTGCCTGGATAGTGTCACTAAATTTTCTTAGTTGAATGGTTCTTCACAGCGCTCAGTCTTGGTGGTGGAGGGTAGCTGTCTGGAGAGAGACAGAAACCACTGGTATGATTACACCAAACAACTTCTGACTGAGTTGGTCTTCGGTGTGGTCTGACATTCAGCTTTCAAAACATCCCTGGGTAATTCTAGTGCTCTGTGAAGGTTGGGGACTCTTGATCCAGTCCAGTGACTCTTCTTCCACATCATTTCACAGATAAAGCCAGACTTGGAGAGCTTGTGGCCCCCTCCTCATCACCAGCTGGTCAATGGCATTTAGCTCAAAACAGCAATTTGGCCCATTTCCTTTCGTGGATGGAGACTTTCAACAATAGGGTTCCTCTAGGCTAGACGTTCTCAATCTACGGTTTACAACCCCTTGGGGGGTTGCATATCAGATATTTACATTATGATTCATAACAGTAACAAAGTTATAATTATAAAGTAGTGTCTTATAGGGTTTCTAGTCCTGTGCAAACATCATGACCAAGAAGCTAGTTGGGGAGGAAAGGGTTTATTCAGCTTACACTTCCATGCTGCTGTTCATCACAAAAGGAAGTCAGGACTGGAACTCAAGCAGGTCAGGAAGCAGGAGCTGATGCAGAGGCCATGGAGTGATGTTTCTTGCTGGCTTGCTTCCCCTAGCTTGCTCAGCCTGCTCTCTTATAGAACCCAAGACAACCAGCCCAGAGATGGTACCACCCACAAGGGGCCCTCCCCCGTTGATCACTAACTGAGAAAATGCCCCACAGTTGGATCTCATGGAGGCACTACCCCAACTGAAGCTCCTTTCTCTGTGATAACTCCAGCCTGTGTCAAGTTGACACACAAAACCAGCCAGTGCAAGTAGCAATGAAATAATTTTATGGTTGGGGGTCACCACAAGATGAGGAACTGTATTAAAGAGTCACAGCGTTAGGAGGGTTGAGAAGGCTCTAAGCTAAACCTGAGCGCATGAAAACCTCCTTATTAAATCAAAATACCTCTTGGTGTTGGTACAGATAACCTCCACTTTGCAGATGTTAAAATTGATGTCCAGACAGATTTACATAATAGAGTCACATATTTCTATCTTTAACATTTTAAATAAAATCTTATTGTAGTTGCCTATACAACCAAATAATTTTATATTTAGAATATTTGTATTTTTTCCACACTTAAAATTAAGTGACTTCTAGACTCATTCATAAGTTCAATGAAAGAAATCATTCTTAAAATAAATACTGAAAAGTAAGTTTGCATGGTGGGGTGAATAGTTCCACCCTCGTGGCAATGTGAAATTAGCACGCTTCTCTTTATGTCAATAAGCTATTTATCATAGTATTTATATAAGAGCATTTTACTTACAGTTATGATCTCTCAAGAAACATAAAATCTCTTGGGGACTATTCATTAATAGGAGTGAAATGTATCAGATCATGTGTAAAGTGTATAAATAACCATGTTTGTCAGTCCTATTCTGGGACTGGGAGGTAATTGTACTTTCTCTGGGAAAGTGTGTTTGAATGAGCACTGATCAGTCAGCAACTGGCATTCAAAGAGCTGTTGGCAGAGGTGCCCCCTGCAGCGGAAGATGTGTGGTTAGAGCCTGGCACTGGAGGGAGTGACTGGGGAAACAATGTCTTTGGTTAGTGGCAGGTGAATCATTAATTAGGGGCCCTGGGCTGCCTGACGCACAGTGACAGGTGCTCTGAACTCCAAGGACCAAGTCAGATATGTCACACAACTATACATAACAACTTTTTGTCATCCATCTAATGATGATTGGAAACGTGCCTCTCCACAGGACAATCATTTCCACAGCTCTTCTGGGTCTTTCCAGCTGCAGAACAGTTGCTTCTTGTTCCATTGAAGCAAAAGCTCCTGGCCATCTACCTACTGATGGGTCTTTCTGATACCCACTCTAGATGAGTATCATTTATCACAGCCAAAGAGATCTGAACATATGCCTAGAAGAATCCCACTATTCATCCATTGCCTTCTGATCAAGAGAAAAGAAAAATAATGTATGAACTTGTGGGGGTTTTTTTGTTGTTGTTGTTGTTTTGGTTTTTTGGATTTTGGTTTTTTCAAGACAGGGTTTCTCTGTATAGCCCTGGCTATCCTGGAACTCCCTCTGTAGACCAGGCTGGCCTCGAACTCAGAAATCCGCCTGCCTCTGCCTCCCAGAGTGCTGGGATTACAGGCGTGTGCCCCCACCGCCCAGCGTGTTTTTTTTTTAAACTGATGCTATTGTTCTCTAGATGGTCAGTATTTTTGTCTGTTTTCAGTTGCTATAATGGACATAATACAGACTGAATCATTTATAAAGAATAAAGGTTTGTTTGGTTCATAGTTTTGAAGTCTGAGAACTGGAACCTGTGCCTTGTCAGGTCCCTCTCCCTAGTTGGGACTTGCAAGTTCAAAGTCTTAAATTGTGTCAGAGCATACTAGAAGAGATCATCATTCTTCTTAAGAAGCCACAGGTCTAGACCGAGGGAATAACTCGGGAGAGTGCCTGCCTAGCTTGCTGAAGACCTTGGACTTGACCCTTAGCACTGCACATAAAAGGAAACACCCGCAGCTCCTGTTGGACCAGCCCCTTTGAATTAATCTATCTTAATTATCTCTCAAAAGTCCCAAGTGAATGTCTAAATTTCCACCTTAAGACAAATACCAACATGAATTTTAGTGAGACCATTCAAATCGTAACAGTAACAAATTAAATGTATTTATAAATGAGTGTATAGATATATGGAAATGTGAATTCTGGTTTTCTTTCCTAGCAAAGAATAAGATTGTAAGGGAATACATTAAATCAGTGAGTAATGATAGCTAATTTCTCCCAAAATTCTTTGTTCCTGTACATTCTAAATATTCTATAATGAGACATTTTATTTCTATTTATAACTAGTTTATAGAATCTTTTCCTGGTGGGGTATAACTCATCCTGTCCTCTCCCTCTGAGGAAATCTAATTACCTAAAGTGCTGATTTACCTTAAAGCCGGCAGATGGGATCCTTTGGACTCTGTTCCTTCACAGATTAAAAGAAGGTTTGGATTAGCCAAGAAAAGTCCCGGAAAGGTTTAAGAGATACCACCGGCTATAAAAGGCACCTGGTGGCGGTGAGAATGTTCTGTGTCGTGACTATATCCATGTCGATGTCCTGCCTCTGAACTTGTACAATGGTATCACAAGGCTGGAGAAGACACAGGGCTCTCTTTTAACTATATATGAATCTTTCACTATCTCGAAATAGAGCTTTAATTTTTAGTTTATATTGCTCTCAGTGCTGGAGATCACACCCAGGACTCCGCCTGAGCAGTGCAGGTATTCTGCTACTGGGCTACAGCACCAGCTTTCGAGTTTAATTTCGTGGCCTTCTACGAGTTTATGGTTCCACCCGAAGGCTTGGAGCTGCTCTCGGCCTCCTCAGGGAAACTTGTTTTGTGCAGTGGGCAGCAGGCAGTGCAGAGGTGAATAATTGTTCAAGCCGATGAGAATAAGACTGAGCGCTCAGCCCTAAGTTGGACATCTTCATCACCCACTCATCCCCACATTCTCACCCCTGCCAAGGCTGAGGCAATATCATAGGAGAGGAGCCAAAGAATGTAAGAACCAGAGGCTGGGAAGACTGATGTGAAAAGTCGTGTCTGGACATAACATGGGCGTCACACTTAGGAATTCAGAGCAGTCACATACAGGAGATCAAATGAGCCAACATTTGACATAGATGAAGGAGGTGGTTTCTTGATCCCACAACTGTGTCTCCAAGTCTGAGTTCAATTCAGTCCTCAGAATCCACAAAGTCAAAGGAAGGAACAGACTTCTAAAATTCTCCTCTGGCTTCCTCATGGAGACGGTGGCAAGTATGTGCTTTCACACAGAGAGAATAAACATATATGAATACATAGGGAAGAATGATTTTAATTTTAGCCACCTCTGTAGCCCTATTCTCTGCAAACAATCCTAAAGAGAACACAGTCTGTGTGTTCTGAGTTCTTTAGTTCCATCTGTGTGTGTGTGTGTGTTAGATAGAAAGATCTCCTAAATTTCAGAGATCTTGCAAGCAAGTTCCCAGAGCCTAACATGAAATAATCTGGGCATGGTGCCCATGATAACCATGGTGGCATGAAGGATTTAGTGAGCATGGAGGGTATGGTAGACATAATTGCATGGTGGGCAGGTAGGGCACAGTGATCTGCTCTTGAAATCTCATCACTTTTAGGCAAATGGATGGAACTGGAAAATATCATCCTAAGCGAGGTAACGCAATCACAAAATACACATGTAATGCAATCATTGATAAGTGGATATTAATTAGCCCTGAAGCTCTGAATACTGAATATACAATTAGCATATCAAATGATTCCCATGAAGAAGGAAGAAGAGGGCCCTAATCCTGGAAAGGCTTGATCCACCATTGTAGGGGAGTACCAGGATAGAGAAAAGGGAGGGGGAAAGATAGGAGAATTGATGGAGAGAAGAGGGCTTATGGAACATATGGGGGTGGGGAATGGGAAAGGGGAAGGCTTTTAGAATGTGAACAAAGAATATAGAAAATAAATTTAAATTTTCTCCCTGTACCAATGTCCTCAAGGGTCTTCCCCAGTTTCTTTTCTATTAGCTTCAGAGTGTCTGGCTTTATGTGGAGGTCCTTGATCCATTTGGATTTGAGCTTAGTACAAGGTGACAAGGATGGATCAATTCGCATTCTTCTGCATGCTGACCTCCAGTTGAACCAGCACCATTTGTTGAAAAGGCTATCTTTTTTCCATTGGATGTTTTCAGCCCCTTTGTCGAGGATCAAGTGGCCATAGGTGTGTGGGTTCATTTCTGGATCTTCAATCCTGTTCCATTCATCTGCCTGCCTGTCACTGTACCAATACCATGCAGTTTTTAACACTATTGCTCTGTAGTATTGCTTGAGGTCAGGGATACTGATTCCCCCAGAATTTCTTTTGTTGCTGAGAATAGTTTTAGCTATCCTGGGTTTTTTGTTATTCCAGATGAATTTGTTAATTGCTCTTTCTAACTCTGTGAAGAATTGAGTTGGGATTTTGATGGGTATTGCATTGAATCTATATATTGCTTTTGGCAAAATGGTCATTTTAACTATATTGATTCTGCCGATCCATGAGCATGGAAGGTTTTCCCATTTTTTGAGGTCTTCTTCCATTTCCTTCTTCAGAGTCTTGAAGTTCTTGTCATACAGATCTTTCACATGTTTGGTAAGAGTCACCCCAAGATACTTTATACTGTTTGTGGCTATTGTGAAGGGGGTCATTTCCCTAATTTCTTTCTCAGCCTGCTTATCCTTTGAGTATAGGAAGGCCACTGATTTGCTTGTGTTGATTTTATAACCTGCCACTTTGCTGAAGTTGTTTATCAGCTGTAGGAGTTCTCTAGTGGAGTTTTTTGGGTCACTTAGGTAGACTATCATGTCATTTGCAAATGATGATAGTTTGACTTCTTCCTTTCCAATTTGTATCCCTTTGACCTCCTTATGTTGTTGAATTGCCGGAGCTAGCACCTCAAGTACAATATTGAAAAGATAAGGAGAGAGGGGGCAGCCCTGTCAACACCAATAGCGTATGCTCTAAGATCAAGAATTGACAAATGGGACCTCATAAAATTACAAAGTTTCTGTACGGCAAAGGACACCATCAAAAGGACAAATCGACAACCAACAAATTGGGAAAAGATCTTCACCAACCCTACATCAGATAGAGGGCTAATATCCAATATATATAAAGAACTCAAGAAGTTAGACTCCAGAAAACCAAACAGCCCTATTAAAAAATGGGGAACAGAATTAAACAAAGAATTCTCACCTGAAGAACTTCGGATGGCGGAGAAGCATCTTAAAAAATGCTCAACTTCATTAGTCATTAGGGAAATGCAAATCAAAACAACCCTGAGATTTCACCTTACACCAGTCAGAATGGATAAGATTAAAAATTCAGGAGACAGCAGGTGTTGGAGAGGGTGTGGAGAAAAAGGAACACTCCTCCACTGCTGGTGGGGTTGCAAATTAGTACAACCACTCTGGAAATCAGTCTGGCGGTTCCTCCGAAAACTGGGCACCTCACTTCCAGAAGATCCTGCTATACCACTCCTGGCCATATACCCAGAGGATTCCCCACCATGTAATAAGGATACATGCTCTACTATGTTCATAGCAGCCCTATTTATAATTGCCAGATGCTGGAAAGAACCCAGGTATCCCTCAACAGAAGAGTGGATGCAAAAAATGTGGTATATCTACACAATGGAGTACTATTCAGCCATTAGAAACAATGAATTCATGAAATTCTTAGGCAAATGGATGGAGCTAGAAAACATCATACTAAGTGAGGTAACCCAGACTCAAAAGGTGACTCATGGTATGCACTCACTATTAAGTGGATATTAACCTAGAAAACTGGAATACCCCAAACATAATCCATACATCAAATGAGGTACAAGAAGAAAGGAGGAGTGGCCCCTTGTTCTGGAAAGACTCAGTGAAGAAGTATAGGGCAAAACCAGAACGGGGAAGTGGGAAGGGGTGGGTGGGAGGACAGGGGGAGAGAAGGGGGCTTATAGGACTTTCGGGGAGTGGGGGGCTAGAAAAGGGGAAATCATTTGAAATGTAAATAAAAATATATCGAATTAAAAAAAAAGAAAATAAATTTAAAAAATTAAAAAAAAAAAAAAAGAAATCTCATCACTGAGGAGACAGAGACTTGGGACGGACTAGTCAACCAGCAGCGTTTTAAGATTTTTCAGTCTAGTAAGAGACCTTGTCTCAAAACAACACAAAACAAAACAAAAAAAAATTAGTTGAAACAATACTCAAAGATATCCCTGTCACTTGTTAGATGTAGTGCAAGGTTTCTAGAGGCAAATATTTAATATTCTCTTCTACATATGGGCTTGCCAGTCAGATTTTTTGTCCCATTGTCTTCGGTATCTTATGTCACAAAATTAACTGTTGAAATTACTATAAAGGACTGCCACTGTGTTCTGCACATTGAAAACGTGTGTTTTGGAAGAAAGCACATGTCTGGAGAGTGACGCCCTCGCTGAGCTTTGCTGGACTAGCTTAACTCTTCAGAGGTGGAATCTCAACGGACACCCTTGGAGGCTAGACTGCCTCTCTTCAGAGCTAAAGGAGGCATGTCTGCTGTCTGTTTAGAAGTCGCTGGCTTACTCAAGCTCAGGAACTTCTCCTGCATCGCAACCCATGATATGTGCTAGTAGCACCCTGGCCAGTTTGTGTCTGCCCTTAGGAGTTAGATCACAGAAAATCCCATAGAGGGAATTCTTCTCTTACTTTAATTCTTCTCTTACTTGACTCTTCTTTCTGACTCAGGAATCTCATGTCTCCTAACAGGTTTTGTCAAACTGCACCAGGCTGACTTGCTAATTTACTGACTTGAAAGAGGGTAAGAGCTAACCCTTTCAAGTTCTTAAAAGAATTTTGGTGATAGACAGATGGCCTTCCTCAGAAGGAAAAGGAGCCTTCTGTGCCAGATAATGTGGTTCACAGAAGCATATTGACTAAATTTTATAGTGAATGCTGCAATAAATGGCCTTCCACATTGTTGGCTATAAATCAGGAGAAATTGCTGAGTTCTTTCAGGTGGGTTCAAAGACAGTTGCCCAAATAATACCTGATAATCACCCTCTGGATGGGGACTTACTTAGCAAGGTGCCAATAGTTCTGGGTCTACCAACAGAACTATTAATGATTGCTGCCTAGATTTGTTCTGGGTGGGCCAAAGGCTCTTCCCCCTTTTGCAATAGAGGTGTTGTGGTATATGGGCCATTGAGCATGGTGTCAGCCATTACTGTCTTAAACCCTTAGGAACTACGATTGCTTGGGACCCATAGAAAATTGGGCCCATCAACCTTTAGTCACAGAGCAAACAAGGGAAGACTCACAAATCCTCACCACTCATTAAGAATATAGTTTAAAAGTGCTAAGAGGTAGAGACATTTTCTTCAGTGGTATAGCCACCCATACACCCACATTCCCATAGATAACCCATGCCAACCCATGTTGCTGTAAGAAACTGTTAAACTCATTGCTTCATCAATCCATACTTTGTTGGAATCATTTCACTGGTGTGTTGTCAGTGCCATATATGCCATATATGTGGGGTGAATAGATAGTTGTTTCCCTAAGAAAATTTCACAGAACAAGAAAGGAACATTGACAACCAAACAGAGTATTATGAAAGACAAAAGCACTGGCAGCTCACTGGTTTGAGTGCTGGCACATGCCACTTACAACTACAAGTAAATACAAGTCCTTCTGTAACAGACAAAGCCAGTCTCTTCCTTTATCCCAAATCCTTCCTCCGCCTGCCCCAGCCATGTTCAAGAGGAAAACAGAGGTGAAGCTAGGGTCTCCTCCCTATCTACAAAGAGCATTAAAAGCCCTGCTTACATGCCCGTATGAAGGCTTAGATTGTTACGGCTCTGCCAACTGTAGATACCTAAGTCACTATCCTATCTAGTTCTGTGAGAGAGAGGGGCTCCCAAATCAAGCAATGAGATTGGACAGGGTTTGCAGTGGGAACAGGAGACAAAGGTGATCTTGTGCCAAGGCATGTGTGCAAATTTATTGTACCCTTGTGAATTCTACAGCTAATGTCTAATTGATACTGATACTATCTAATTGTCTTGCATATTTGAATTGTAAATGCTCATTAGCTCCAGATGGAGAGCCTCTGCTGTACCACAGACTTGTGACTCCTGCCATAAGTTGACCTATTTGTCTTGTGGCAATAGAAGCCACCCCACGCAGTGGGTTGCCTCCGAACACATCTGGGAAATGACATTAACTGACTGTGTAACTTCCTCTGAGAGGTATGTGATTCCCCACTCTTGTTGACACATTTGGTTACAGTGTTCCTCTTGCAGTACAAACATCTGCCTCCATCACTGCAGCTCTTTAAACACAGCTGTGACAAACTTTTGACTTTCTAGGGGATTTGCAAGTCTGGCAGTGGCATGCCTATAGACCTTCTGCACTCTACAATCCCTATGCATTTGACACTGAAAAGGTATAGCCTCCTCAAAAACAAATTCAAGAATATATGTGACCTTACCTTGTCCAGTTTCCCTAATAAATCTTAGGTTGTCACTGGATGTGACTGTCAACACAAAGTAGTCACCACTTGGTTGATTTCTAGGTAGCATCTTGAAAATAGAAGACATCTTTCTGTTTCCATTTAGTTTAGCTTTATTATTTTCCTTTTATTGAAAATAGGTCTTTTTATCACATGATATATTCAAATTAAGCTTGCCCCCTCCTTCTGCTCATCCCTGTTCCTCCCCTCCCATCCAGATCCATCCCTTCTCTCTCTCTCTCTCATTAGAAATCAGACAGGCTTCCAAGGGATGATAAAATAAAATAAACTACAATACAATATAATAGCATAAATGAAAACATGACACATTGGGATAGGACAATACAAGCAACTTGAAGGAGAAGGAAAAGAGCCATAGAGAAGGCCCAAGAAACAGAGACCCACTCATTCAATTTACACACTCAAGAATCCCATAACACTAAACCGGGAGCCCTAATATATGCACGAGGGACACATAAAGGAAGAGGAGAGAAGAAAAATATGACGTAAATCATTTTTTAAGAAGAGCCTGGATATAACATTGTGAGATAAGAAACTTCTAGAGATACCAATGAGTTCATTTTCTGTTGGCCATCCACTGCTGGGCATGCAGCTACCCTGAAGTATAGTTTGTTTCCCCAGTGAGACTCTCATGGAAAATACTAAGTTTTCATTTACAAATGGTTATCAATTGAAGATTGCTTCTGGGTTAGCAATGAGGGTCTGTGTCCTGCTGGCATACCAATAGCCTTACCTCTAAGTTCTCAAACAGACATGTATGGCAAGAGCTGTGTCCATAACAAAAGATACTTGAACACTGGTACAAGAGCAGCTGGAGGCTCAACATATAGAAGAGTCTACCAGCCCACAGAATCCCCTTGTGTTTCTTGTAAAAAAAAGAAACCAGGTAAATGGAAAATGATAAAGGATTAAGAACAGTAACAGTAAAGGATTAATAAAGTAATTCAACCACTGGGTCCTTTTTTTTTTTTTTTTAGATATTTGCTTTACTTACATTTCAAATGTTATCCCCTTTCCTTGTTACCCCTCCAAAAACCCCCTATCCCATCTCCCTTCTCCTGCTTACTAACTGCCCCCCTACTTTCCTGACCTGGCATTCCCCTACACTGGGGCATCAAGTACCAATGGCTTCTCCTCTCCTTGATGTCTGAAAAGCCCATCCTCTGCTACATAAGTAGCTAGAGCCATGGGTCCCTCCATGTGTACTCTTTGGTTGGTAGTTTAGTTCCTGGGAGCTTTGGGGGTACTGATTGGTACATATTATTGTTCCTCCTATGGGGCTGCAAACCTCTTCAGCTCCTTGGGTCCTTTCTCTAGCTCTTCCACTGGAGATTCTATGCTCAGTCCATTGGTTGACCATGAGCCAGAGGTATTTTGAACCCCCTTCTAGGAAGAACCAAAGTTTCTACACTTTGGCCTTTCTTCTTCTTGAGCTTCATGTGGTCTGTGGATTATATCTTGGGTATTCTGAGCTTTTGGGCAAATATCCACTTATCAGCAAGTGCACACCATGTGTGTTCTTTTGTGATTGATTACCTCACTCAGGATGACACTTTCTGGTTCCATCCATTTGCCTAAGAATTTCATGAATTCATTTTTAACAGCTTAGTAATACGCCATTGTGTAAATGTACCACATTTTCTGTATCCATTCTTCTGTTGAGGGACATCTAGGTTCTTTCCAGCTTCTGGCTATTATAAATAAGGCTGTTATGAACACAGTGGAGCATGTGTCCTTATTACATGTTGAAGCATCTTCTGGGTATATGCCCAGGAGTGGTATAGCTCAAAACAACCCTGAGATTCCACCTCACACCAGTCAGAATGGCTAAGATAAAAAACTTAGGGGATAGCAGATGCTGGCGAAGATGTAGAGAAAGAGGAACACTCCTCCATTGCTGTTGGGATTGCAAGCTGGTAAAACCACTCTGGAAATAAGTTTGGCAGTTCCAATGGGTCCTTTATAGCCTGGACTTCCTTCTTTGTTACAAGATCATGGCCTATTATAATTGCCTTGAAAGATTGCCTTTTAACTATATCCTTGAATGAGCAGGATAAGAAAAGGTTTGCTTTCTCAGTACCTATTCTGCACACAAGAAAAAGATACCACTGGAAGGTACATCCACAGGGAATGTTAAATAGTCCAGCTTTATGTCAATATTTTGTACTACAACCATTATAATTCATAGGGGGCTGGAGAGATGGCTCAGCAGTTAAGAGAACTGACTGCTTTTCCAGAGGTCCTGAGGTCAAATCCTAGCAACCTCTTGGTGGCTTACAACCTGTAATGAGATTGGAGGCCCTCTTCTGATGTGTCTGAAGACAGTTATGATGTGTTAACGTCTAATAAATAAATAAGTCTTTAAAAAATATTTGTAAGCAATTTCCTCAATCTATCATTTATCATTATATTGATGATATTTTGTTGGTTGATTCTGATGAAGATGCTTTAGAGAATATGTTTAAGGTGACACAAAAAAAATATGTCATGCAGGGATTTACAGATTGCTCCAGAAAAAAATACAAAGAGGAGATTCACTTAGTTATTTGGGTTATAAAATCAATCAACAAAAAGTTGACCACAAAAAGTACAGATCCACGGGGACCAATTGAAAACTCTTAATGATTTTCAAAAATTAATGGAAGATACCAACCGACCGAAGACTACAGTGTCCTCTTCTCCTTCTACCTCTAGGACTCCCATCTGGTGCAGACCTGTGCTGTTCATATAGATGTGAGTTCATACAGACACCTTGTTGTCTCTAGAAAGCCTTGCTTTCTTGATGTCCTCTATTCCCTCTGGTCTTACACTCTTCTCTCTTCTTCCTAGGGAGATCTATCTGGCCCCACCCAACCACCAGGACCTTCCTTTCTACCTAACCTCTGTGGTTCTAAATATTGGAGGTTAGTTTTCATTTACTTAACAGTTCTTATACACATATAAGTGAACATATACCACATGCCTTCCTGGGTCATGGCTATCTCACTCAGGATATTGTGTTTCTAGTTCCATCTATTTACCTATGAATTTCATTATTTACTTCTTTAACAGCTAAGGCGTGTGCCCTTGGGTAAATGTGCCACATTTTCTTTATCCCTGCATCTGTTGAGGATCATAGGTTATTTCCAACTTCTGACTATTATGAATAGAGCAGCAGTGAACATGACTGTGCAGTTGTCTCTGTGGTAGGATGAAACATACTTTGGGTACTTGCCCAAGAGTCATACAATTGGGTCTTAAGGTAGACTGATTCCCATCTTGCTGAGGAACCCACACACTGAATTCCATAGTAGCTGCACAAGTTTGCACTCCCACCTGCAGTGGCCGAGTATCCCCCCTATTTCCCATCCTCACCATCAGGAGCTGCCATTTGTTCTATTGGTCTTAGCCATTCTTATGAGTATAAGATGGAAATTCATATTAAAGCATGTTAAATGGATTATTAAGGACATTGAACGTTTCTTTAAGCATTTCTCAGCCATTTGAGTTTCCTCTTTTGATAATTCAGTTTAGAACACTACTCCATTTTTAATTGGGTTATATTTTTTATATCTAGTGCTTTTAGTTCTTTATATATTTTCTATAGTAGCCCTCTATTGGATGGATATATTGTTGATTTAAAAAAGTCTTTTCCCTTTCTATAGGTTGCCACTTTGCCTGAATGACAGTGTTCTTTGCCATGTAGAAGCTTTTCAGTTTCATGAGGTCCCATTTTATTAATTGTTATTAGTTATCTCTCTCTCCCCACACTCCCCCCATCTGCGCTATCTGTGTTCTGTTTAGAAAGTCTTCCTGCCAATGAGTTCAAAACTTCACTGCCTCTTCTATCAGGATTAGTGTATCTGGTTTTGAGTTGAAGTCTTTGATCCATTTGGAATTGAGTTGATTTCTTCCATGCCTGTTGTTATATACCCCTTTGCATCTCTAATTTTGTTAATGTGGATGTTCTTTGACTGCCTTTTAGTTTATTTGGATAAGGACTTGTCAATTTTATTGTTTTTCTCAAAGATCCAACCCTTTGTTTGATTGATTTTTTTTGTGTGTATTTTTTATTTGTTTGTTGCTAGTTTACTCATTTCAGTACTGAGTTTGATTAGTTTCATCAGATTAGGAAGGTTGAGAACCAAATGGCTCTAGAGTTTTCAGGTATGCTGTTAAATTACTGGTTTGAGCTATCTTTTTTTTTTTTAATGTAGGCACTTAGTGATATGAACTTGCCTCTTCATTTCTTCGTTGTGTCCCATAAGTTTGCGTATGTTGTGTATTCATTTTCATCCAGTTCTAGAAAGTCTTTAATTTCTTTCTTAATTACATTTATGTTTTCATTAGGATCTATATTAGTCATATATAAAATGATTTGTTATGACATATATTGTGTATTTTCATCACCTGCTACCTTCTCTTGTCCAATCCCACTGTGATGGTTTATATATGCTTGGCACAGGGAGTGACATTATTAGAAGGTGTGGCCCTGTTGGAGTAGGTGGTCTTGTTGGATCAGGCATGGCACCGGGAGTGTAGGCTTTAAGACCCTTACCTAGCTGCCTGGAAGTCAATATTCTGCTGGCAGCCTTCAGATGAAGATGCAAAACTCTCAGCTCCTCCTGCACCATGACTGCCTGGACACTGCCGTGCTCCCTCCTTGATGATAATGGACTGAACTTCTGAACCTGTAAGCCAGCCCCAATTAAATGTTCTTATAAGGGTTGCCTTGGTCATGGTGTCTGTTCACAACAGTAAAACTCTAAGACACCCACTGAACCCCTTCCTCTTCCCTTCCCATCTCTCTCTCTCTCTCTCTCTCTCTCTCTCTCTCTCTCTCTCTCCACACTCCCCCCCCATGTGTATATGTGTGTGTGTTATATATGTATGTGTGGTATATGTGTGCATGTTGGAATTGTATGTGCCTATGCATAAACATCGAGAAAGGAAGACTTTGGGTGTCCTAATTTGTATCACTCTCTGCCTTATTCTCTTGAGATGAGGTCTCTGCCTGGGCTGGGCGCTAGGCTGGTGGCCAGTCTGCACTCCCACATGTATACACACACACACACACACACACCAAAAAAAAATTATTAGGTTCAGCCATTCTGCTTTTTGGGGAGCCCTAGTGTCTTACAAATTGGCCAGGAGAATCTATTTGATGCAGTGCCAACCTGTGGTCCACAGTAGGTTTTGGTGCCACTTGCAGAGCACCAACAATTTTAAGCAATGGGGCACCTTTGTGTCAAAGATTGTACAAATGCAGAAGCCATGCCTTGACTTTACTTCCTTCTGAAAACTGTGACATGCATATTAAACCAAGTCATGAAAAGGGTCTCTTGTGCTTAACAAAGCACAAATTTTGGAAACAAAATTCCAGGCCTTGAAGGCTGTTAGATGGTTTCAGTTCACTGGCCAGTATTCTGATGGATGAAAGCATTCAGAAAGATTTCCTCTTGAGCAATTGCTAATATTTTTGCTGTGTCTGCAGCAATAACCACTAGTGAAAGATCAGTACAGGAAAAGCAACCCGCGTGGATTTTGAAAGTAGACCCTGAGAGGGTATAGGATTGGCTTCAACTTGATTTAGTGATGGTAAAGGCAGTTTATGGTTGAATCCAACATTATAATTTTGTTCTGTTCTTTAGAGTCCTGTGAATGGTGGCTTTAATGAAAGTCTTTGCTATACAAGTTGGAATGGATTTGGTCTTAGGTTCTGTTAAATACTCAGCATGGCTGCCGATATGGTATTTGCGGGAAATTTACCAGAAACTCAAGTAATTGGGCTGATCAGTGACCTTCAAAAAGATATTTCTTTGTGCTTAGACCCTAGAATGTGACCTTAATTTAAAAAGTGTGTGTATCAGGGGTTGGGGGGGGGGGTGTCCTTTCCAGACCCATTATCTCAAGTGAGATCATCATGAATTGTCTATAGTGCCCTTAAATGCAATTCAGTGTTCTTACAAAAGACCCTTGGGGGAGAGGCATAAGAAGGAAGAGGAGGGTGGGGCATGTGGAGATTGAGGAGGAGGAGATTGAGATGGTGCCATGGTGAACCAAGATTTGGATTCACCGTGTAACGAGATTGATCTGTTATGCTGCTTACGTTTTCATCAGCAAGGAGAGAGAAGAAAGAAGAGGGGAAAACTTGCCTCTGAAAAGCAGCCAAATCTGGAATCTGGAAGGAGCAAGGAAGAATTCCACTGTGGAAGAGGGAGGGAATGTGACTAAGGGGCATTGCAAGGTAACAGAGTCACATGACAAATCCCCAGAATCAGATTCTGAAACCCAGCATCAGGGTGTGGATCTGAGTTTATTGCACATCACTTAAGCATGTACAGGGTATGAGCCAATCTCAAGCCTCTATATCCTGGCCAGCTGCATCTCTCCACACTGTCACTACCACCATGTCCTCAATGAAAACCTTGCCTGTTGAGGTAATTCAGAAGGAGTGGGCAAGCATCATCCCCTGATAGGACTTCCATGAAGATGGGGAAGCAACCCCATCCTTTACGCTGTCTTGCCAGTGATCCAGAAGCCATCTTGGATCTAATGTGTGGCAGATCAGGACTCTTCCCAGGAGCCTGTGGTGCCTCGTTCTCCATCCCACTTTTTCCTTCACAAGGTTGACTTCCACATCCCCCACACAACACAAGGTAGGTGGCGACACCCCAGTGGATGTGGGCAGCACTAAGAGAACTCAGTGGATTTAGAACACAAGAAGTTGTAAGAATGAAGTAATGGGAATTTGGGAAGAGTTGGAGGGGAGAAATCTGCATTGATTTGATTGAAATGCATTGTATATGTGAATACAATTCTCAGATCATTGAAAAAATATATATACACGATATATAGGATGTGAGTTCTCTAAGCGCAGGCCCCTTCTGGTTTAGACAATCCAGTGTATGTTTGCCACCCATACACACCACCTTGTGGGAACTAGGGCTTTGGGAACGGACATCAAGTTGTTGTACCTGGGAGTTATAGATGTAGCCATGTTGTAGCATCCCTGCCTAGCTCAACATGGGATCAGTCCCCAGGTAGTTAGGATGGGTAATAAAGCATCTTTTGTCTCAGAACCCAGGAGTCTTCTATCTTTTATTCCCATAAAACCATGGAGAGTGAATTGTTAGAATTGCTGTATGTTAAGCCTCAGACTCTCCACAGTTAATAGCAGATATTATCCCTAAATCTTCCATAATGAGGCCATAAGTGTCACTTTAGCTCCCTCGCCTCACCTCTTGAAAATGCCTAATTTAATTCTATGCCTTCCTTACAATTCTCTGAAATTATGTCAACATTACTGGCGAAAGAAGCATATTGTAACGAGATTGATCTGTTATGCTGCTTTACGTTTTCATCAGCGAGGAGAGAGAAGAAAGAAGAGGGGAAGTCTTGCGTCTGAAAAGCAGCCAAATCGAAGAGCAGAGACGTTGATGAACATAAGAACATGGACAGCCTTTATTATCCTTATGAAGCTGTGTGGAGTCAGGAATGCCTTGGTTAGAATATATCATCCTTGCCTGTCACCTTGAATTAGATGCAGAGACCACTTGCTGACAGCTTTTCTTCAGGCTGGAGATGTAGATTCCAGTCTTCACCTCCCAGACCCTTAGAGCTGAGATAAGACATCATGCTAGAGAAGGCCACTTTATGAAGTAACTAATTGGTGCCATTTGTGGTTAAATGCTGCTAATATATCATATCAACAACTCTGTCATCATTCACAACTAGGCAGGAGAAAGAACCAAAGGAATGCTTCAGCTAACCAGCTTAAGCCAGTCAGAACAGGTCATAGGCTGTCATAGGGCTGTTCAAGAGTGTGTGCAGCACGGCCCACTCTTCACCTCTCCCTGGGGGTTCCTGGGCTACCTCCCAACAGTCTCAGGCAGCCATCACAGTGTTGGCATTCTGATGTTCGCTGAATCCCCACAGGGTTCGCCAAGCACACCTAACTGGGAATTTCACAATTGTCATCGCTGCAAACTAAACATTGGTCCCTTTTTGATCTCCAGTAAAGAAAGAGAGTGAGTAACAGAAGACCAACTGGCAGCATTCGAGATTGGAAGCCATGTGTTAAGTACTGGAGGATATGTCCATTGAGAGGTAGCGTTGAGAAGCAGCTATTTCCCAGGGCTAGAAAGGCTCTCACTGCTGTGACCACATACCTGAGAAACCAGTTAGCTCACTGCTTCCCATGTTTCAGTCCTCAAGTCTTTGGCTCAATTGATTGTGGCCCTGTGGCGAGACAGAGTACACACATCAGGAGCTTGTGATGCCTCCATCACCTCACGTGGTGGTTTGAATAGATATTGCCCACATAGACTCATGCGTTTGATTGCCTGGCCCATGGCGATTGGGCCTACTAGGAAGTGTGTCATTGTGGGGGGTGGGCCTTGAGGTTTCCTATGCTCAATCTCTGTCCAGTGAGGAACACAGTTTCCTCATGCTGCCTGCAGATCAAGATGTAGAATTCTCAGGTCCTTCTCCAGTCCCAGGTCTGCCTGCACAATGCCGTGCTTCCTATCATGATGATAATGGACTGAATCTCTGAAACTGTAAGCCAGCCCCCAGTTAAATGTTTTCTTTTTATAAGAGTTGCCTTGGTCATGGTGTCTCTTCACAGCAATAGAACCTTAACTAAGACACCCGGAACTAGCCAGGAAGCAGAGGGGAGAAAGGAGGCAGGTCTTAGATATAATCTTCAAAGTGTCCCTTTAGCTATCTATTTTGTCCAGTGAGACTGCAACCCCTAGTGTTTCTAACCTTTCCCTACATAACACCGGTTACGGATAACCAAGGATTCATTCAGTATGTGAACCTGTGATAGATAGTTCATACTCAAACCATACTCAACCATCTATGTTGTATCTGCTTGAGCTTTTTCATCAAAGAACGGAGATGGAAGGATTAAAGAAGTAGGGAAGGGTTTAGATCTTGCTACCATTGTCCCCATTAGTTTTAACTATTGAGTTGATATAACCTAGAGTTACCAGTGAAGGGAGTCTCAACTGAAGGATTGCTTAGAGTGGGTGTGCCTGTGGTTGCTAGTTGATGTAGGAGGGTGCAACTCTGTAGGTCACACCATCACTAAGCAAGTGATCCTGGGCTAGATAAGAAAGGTAGCTAAGCACAGACCTCTAAGTGAACAGCAAGCAGTATTCTAGATGGGTTCTGTTCCAAGCTTCTGCTTGAGTTCCTATTCTGACTTCCCTCAAAGATGCACTGTGACCTGAGGTGTAAGCCGTGTACAAACTGTCCCCACCTAAGCTGCTTCTGGCCAGATGTCTCATTACAGCAACAAAAGGAGACAGAACTCTTCCCTTGGTTTGGGTATGGAGGATGTATTAACCAGAGGGCAGATGGCCATTCCACATGTTAAGACTCTTCTTAGCAACAGAAAGTATCATTTTCCGGAAAGGACGCTTCTCTCAATATGCTCACTCTGTGACTTTCTTTTCCTGTGGGCACATAGTTGAGAGGGAAGGGGTGCCTCTAGCATCCAGAAAGCCTTAAAAACAGTGATGTCTGTGCTTGTGTATTCTCATTCTTTGTCTGTCCCTCCTAAAACAGATAAACTTATCGACAGTTAATGAGAGAAGTGACTATGGTACTTATCATGAGGAGAGAAAAAAAAAAAACCATCAAGATAGTAAGATTAAAAATAGATTTACTGACTCATTCAGTCAAAGTCCAGAAGTGCATGGAGCACATATCAAAGACCCAGGAAACTGCACGATGTCAGTAGGTGTCCTCTTTCTCTTTTTGTGCTTCTCTCTCTCTCTCTCTCTCTCTCTCTCTCTCTCTCTCTCTCTCTCTCACACACACACACACCTCTGTGTTTCTGTCAGTTGCCTCCTTTCTCACAGCAGATGAGCACCTCCTCTTTGAAGGGCATTCGAGTAGTCCTGGTTTCCACCACCCTGGGCTGTAACTCTACTGAGCGAGGTGGTCCCCTTCAAGTGCTCTCATAGAGAATCTACAAGAACTCTCAGCTCTGGCTTAGGTCACACAACTTTTTAAGGAACCACTTTCTGAGCTAAACATGGGAAGACTTGGATCAGGTGCCCAGTGGTGAGAACCTTACCACCTTTCCACAGGAGGAGGAAGTCTAAGCTCTCCAAAGGTGAGGAAAGAGTAGGGGTATGGAGAATTAAGCTCCTAGCCTGCCAATAGATGGCCCATCCGGGGGTTATACTGATTCTGGTCAAATAGGGCTGTTCTTTATTACACAGATCTTAATACGCAGTCTAGATATAAAACCTAAGGCCCCTAAGGTCCACCACAGGGACTCACTTCCTCCACAGGGACTCCATCTTTTAAAGGTTCCACAACTTTTCAAAAGGCTGCCACCATCAGGGCACCAAACATTCAAACATAGGACCCAGAGTAGGACATTTTACACTTAAACCACAACAGGCTGGCATGCTAGGTGTGTGCATACCTGGTCAAAGCAATGCTCAGCCAGCCGACCACTTCATTGCTTTCTGGGATGTATTCAGACTGCCAATCTACCTGTACTTTCAGCCTACTTCAGACCATCAGTGTTCTTATTTGAGTCTGAAGCACGCCTATTTGCAAAGGCTCATGTATTGAAGACTTGACTCCTAGTTAGAGGGGCTCCTGAGAGCTACAAAAGGTCCCTTAGAAACGCCAAGTAGGCCAAGGCCCTTTACACATTGCTTGCTGTTGATTTTCATGTTTTCATGATGTGTTTCATGTCATACCCAGTGATAGCCATTAGAATAGGGACAGCAAACATATGCTATTCATTCTGCCTCTCTCCATCCGTATCTTCTGAGTAGATGCAGCTAATTAGCTAATGTGAGTTGAAAGGACATCAGACTCATCCTCAATAAACTTGGTCAGACATGCAAGCCCAGTCAGCTGGAGTTGGAGTTAGTGTGTGAAATGAGGCCTATTCATCTCAATTATATAATCATACACTAGTTATTAATTCTCTTTCTCCTTCTCTCTCACCTTCCCTCCTTTCCTTCATACCTCCTTGACTGACAAACACAAGGACAATCTACATAAAATTCTCATGGCTACTAGAAGGATGTTGTTATCATTTGGATCTGGAGTTTGGCCCTCTGCTTGGGACTATTAGAAAGTGATTTCTGGGTATGCTGGCTCACCCTTTTAATCCCAAGCACGGCAGCAACGGCACATGCCTTTGATCCTAGCACTTGGGAGGCAGAGGCAGGCGGATTTCTGAATTTGAGGCTAGCCTGATCTACAGAGTGAGTTCCAGGATAGCCAGGGCTACACAGAGAAACCCTGTCTCAAAAAAAAAACAAAAATAAAAATATTAAAAAAAACCCCAAGCACATGGGAGGCCATGGTAGGTGGGTCTCTGTGAGTTTGAGGCCAGCCTGGTCTACAGAATGAATTCCAGGATGGCCAGAACTACTTAGTGAGATCCTGTCTCAAAAAAAAAATAATAGATAGATAGATAGATAGATAGAGAATGGAAGAAAGAAAAAGGGAGGGAGGGAGGGAGGAAAAGAAGGAAGGAAGGAGGAAAGAAAGGGAATGGAAAGGAAAGAAAAGAAAACCGAGAAAGTAGTCTTTAAAGTGGTAAAACTTATCATATTAGTTACTTTTCTGCTTTGATAAAGTATGGTGGTCAAGGCAATTCCTATGACCCATCATGGCAGGGAGTCATAGCCGCAAGCCCCAGACATGGCTACAGAAGCAGGAAACTGAGAGCTCACATTCTTAGTGAATGCACAAAGCAGAAAGAGGAAGCAGGAAGTGGGGCCAGGCTGTAAACGCTTAAAGCCCCCTCTAGTGACATCCTTCTTGTAGCAGGGCTGTACTTCTTAAACCTCCTCCCCATAAAAGAGCACCAACTCTTGTTGGGAACAAGCAACTTATTCTTGTACTTATTCTAAGTATTGCCGTTTCAGGCTCCATTTAATCATAGGGAGACACTAAATTCAAGGTCCCAGACCCTAGTGCAGCTGGGAACTTCCTATAGCTAAACAGCTTCTATTATACACAGTTGTCTGAGTCCACACATCTCAAGGACAACTTTTCTATCTATTGGCAGGATCAAACAAGTTCACGTTCCCAGGCCTAGGAAGAAATACCAATCTCACGTCTCCAAATGTTTTCTTAATTGTCTGTTAACTGTAAAGAATATGGAAATTGCTGTGATCTAAGCCAAGGTACATACATTGTAAAAATATATAACCAATTACTTGGTATGCCTTAATTAACTGCATACAGCTGACCTGCTCCTTTGTCCCCTTATCACTCTGAGATCTGGACCCGAAGTAGAAATTTCAGGTTTCTTTGGTGACTCAGCTGTGTCATGTGATGTTTTTCTGGGAAATGTTTTATGAAAGAATGTTTTTGCTGATGCAAACTCATGGGAGGTTGTTTTGCTGAGCACAGACATGTGGTGTTTTTCTGGAAGCTGCCTGGAGAAGGGCATGTGATGTTTTTGCTAAAGTGGACTCTTGAGAGAAGACATGATGTTTGGAAAGGGTATAAGTACCACCCAACAGGCCATGGGCAAGAGTGTGGTATTGGTTCGCCTTGCCATTCTCTGATGGTCTTTGTTTGGCTTTGCTGACACTGTGTGGTATTGGTTCACCTTGCCTTCTTGGCAGATCACCATTTGTTGTGATTTCATTGATAAAAACACACCAAAAGCTTCTGGTGGTATTCCAGCAGCTTCTTGCTGCTTTACTTCTAGCAGCCTCAGGCCAATTGGTGGAGCAGAGCCGTGTTTCTTCTGGGTCAAACTGCCATTGCTGGTTCATGAATGGTGCTTGCAAGTGGACTGAGCTACCACTACACTGCTGATTCATATAAACTAAACTGCTGATATCTTGACCATGCAGGTTGGATTCGCTTTGAAAAGGTATTTCTAAACTGGTCCACATTCTTTTTTTGTCCTATGAACCTTTCCTTTCTGCTACCTCTGGTAGGTGATGGCCTAAAAGGGCCTAAAAACATTTAAATACACTTTTCAAAGTTGGTTTTAAAAAATATAAGCCTATACCCACCTAATGTCTAGGAGAATGAACTAAGGACCTTGAAACCAGGTGTCCTGGATAAGGCCCAGTCTCCAAGGGCTACTCCCTTGTTTGGCCCATAATAACAAAATACAATTGAATAACACAGTGTCACCCAGGCCCTGCCTCTTCTGCAGCTTCAGTTTTTAAAAAGGCAATGCAGCTTCCTTCAGGGATGAGGTTCAGATCCCAGGTTGGCTGCCTCTCTGAGCGCTCAGAAAATAAAGCTTTTGTTTTTCAAGCTCTGTCTCTGAAGTGAGTTTTCTCAGCCTCCAGCCCAGCCCAACATACAGACTATTTAAATACTAGAAACTGTGGGGGACATTTCTCATTTGAATTGCCACACTCAGTCATTTCATGTCATTAGCCTCATGCTTCTAAAGGAAGCTGTGAGTTATCAGTCTCTTTTTCTCTCTGTATTTTGCTTTCCTGCTCCAAAAGGTAAGCCTCAAAGTATGGCCCAAAAGCTGTGTACTGAAACCGTGAAGCAAAATTAATCATTCTTCTTCTTGTTAATGCTCTTAGATCATTGAAAACTAATTCAGATAAGTACATTTTCTATTTTTTACAGAGCAATAAATACCCAGTTGCCAATGAGTAACATAAATATGACCCTTCTAGTTTTTTTCTTATTTAAGAATATAAATTGAACAGCAATATGGTGATCACAAATGTTGAAGAAATATAAGACAAGGAAAGGAGGGCATGACTCTGAGGCTAATAACATACATACTTAGGAAATTTTACATGATAAATATTCACAATACATCTGGAAAAAACTTCTTTGTGATATCAACTATAAGAAAGTCTCAGATTTACACAATAATATGGAGCTGGGAATAGTGGTGCATATTCGTAATCTTAGCAACCAGGGATGCTGAGGCAAGTGGGTGGGAAGTTCAAAGCCACTCTGGGCAACATAGCAACACAGATCTCCTTTTCAAAAAGAAATCACATAGCTAAGAAATCCCATGTAGTGTAGTGTGCAGGAAGTTCTGCTGGTCTGCTCTCAGGGACTTAGCAATTGCTTACATCATCGGCTGTCGTCACCTGCTGCCACCAGGTGCTCCAGGTGTGCTCAGGATATAAAGGACCCACCTGCCATTCCAGCTCTTTCTCTGTTCCAGACTTTCTCTCCCTCTCTCCTTTCTCAGTGCATCCCCCTTCTCTGCTGCCTCTACCCCTTCCCAGGTCCTCACTCCTCTCTTCTCCACCCAACAAAACTCTTTTACACCAGATTTCTTGTATGGCAAAATTTCTCGGAGGTGCACCTTGGCAAAGGTTCCCTCTTGCTGCATGATATTTCATACCACCTGTAGTTCCAGCACATGAAAGGCTGAGGCTGGTGGACTGCCATTAGTTGGAAGCCAGCTCAGGCTATATATATAACAAGTTCCCGGCCAGCATGAACCACAAAATGAGACCCTGTCTCAAAATCATACCAACACAATCATACATGTATGCCAGCAGATAATACTGCAGGCTGAGATAAAAATGAGATTGTATGAAGAAGATAACACAAAACTGCACACAATAACATAAATTTTTTGGGTACTCCTGGGCACTACAGTGTAGAGAATGGAATTTGAAATGTAAAGGACAAATTAAGAGTCCTGGCAGAACCACAGAGGCATAAGGAGGCAGGCACATCAAACAAAGCTATGAATACTTGTTAGGTAACTGATAGAGATACATAGCACAGATTGGAGTAGTTGTGAGAGTTTGTCCTGCCAATTGCTTAGGGAACAGACTGTGCCTATCATACATACACTGCCTTAGAGGAGAGGGGAAAGAGAAAGATCTCCAACTCATCTGATAATGCTATAAGCTCCCTGAAAAATCAGAGCCAGGCAAGGACACTGATAAAAAAGAACAATATGCAGCAGTTTTACTAAGAGACAGACTTAATTCTACTGACTAGAGTTAGAAGATCAGATTGTCAATGTATTAAGCAATAACACAAGACGCTGAGTTTCAAAGAAGTAAAAATATTTAAATATTTGACAAAAGCAACTCAAACCATACAGGTGGGAGAAAACAGAAGGTAAAACTGCCCATTATTTGTTCAAAGGTCACAAAGAAGGAACTTAGCAAACAAAGATTAGAAGGTAATTTTCTTCTTTCTCAACCTGATGAAGAGTAACAGTCAAAAAAACTGTATCACACATAATACTTAAGGCTGAAATGCAAACTCTGTTTAAAGATCCAAGGTTCACATGGTAGTATACTTCTGTGATCCCAGAACTCAAGAAGAGGTTGCAGAGTTTGAAGTTAGTTACACAGTAAGAACCTAACGCAAAAATCCAATCCAATCAAAACAAAACAAACAAAAAGTTAGTAGACAATTTGATCTACTAACTCTAGTCAGTATAATTAAGTCTATCTCTTAATGAAAGCTGAAAAAAAAACCTGAAAATAAATCATGTAAATCTGACTTATAATCAGGTACATAGGGGTTTCAATGCATGCAATCAGTGCTGCTCTGGAACTACAGGTACACAGTGAGGCATGTTAAAGACTTAAGGGATTATAAAAAAGAAAGAAAGGAGCTGTTCATGGTGACACATGCCTGTAATCCCAGTTCTTGGAAGGCGGGGAGGCAGGAGGATCACCAAAAGACTGAGACCAGCCTACGCTATGCAAAGCAAGTATCAGGACAGCCAGGGCTACATAGCATAGCCCTGTCTCAAACAGACAAAAACCAAGCGGTTACTTCTTACAGGTAGTATTAATTTCAACATAAAGAATGTAGGACTACCTACAAGACATTTCCAATGCAGTAAACATTTCATTTGGTGTAGATGTTGTGTTGCGGAATACACAATTCACAGACATTTAGCCATTACTATGACCTACTAGACTTGGCTCAAGTTGTAGTGTGACACAGTGATTGGGAGAGATAAGGATTCTGCCTTCAACGTTCACAATCTGGTGGAAGAGACAGGCAGTTAAAATGATATCACAGCGGGATTAGAGTCACCACTGGAGGACTTGCAACAGTCCCCAGAGTCTCTTATCTTGGATAGATACAGGAAGAGGGCAACAAAACTTCTCAAAGGACTTGGGATACCGCTGAGCTCTGAAAGCTGAAAGATGGTTGATTATGCAGACATCCCAAGGAAGAGTATGGCTGGATAAATACCACTTATGGTGTGAGAGGCAGGGTGTGACTTGAGGTGAGGAGAGCTTCAGGGTTTGAGAGGAGACAGAAATGGGAGGCAGGAGGTGAAGGGCCTTGGAAGCCATTTTGAGTAGTTAGTGTACTATCCTAATGACCTGGGAAGCCAGCCAAGGCTGTGAAGCAGGGTCTACTTTAGAAAACCAGCCATGCCGGCAATGTAGGGAGGGAGGGAGTGTGGGAGCGGGAGGCAGGCTGGTGCTGGGGAGGGAGGCTATGAGGAAGAGCAGGGTAATCAATGACTACGGCCCACTAAGGGCTGGGAGGCAACAAGCAGGCTCGTGATCCTGTCAGAAGATGGGACACGGGGCTAAGACAGGTTAGATGAGATGGATGGGCAGTGACCTTCGTGGTGTAGATGACAGCAAAGACTTGGAGGAAATGCACCAAAATCGTTGAAATGCCCTCTTTGTTAGAAAAGCAGACATTCTTTTGTTTCCTCCCCTGTTTTAAAAAGTTTTCTATTAAGGGTAGTGTTTTCAGTATCATGAAATAAATTGCTGTTTTATGTCTCCTAACTGCTATTCCTTAGAGCTTAGCTTTTACTGAGAATAGCTCATTACAGCCCATGCTAACAGAATATTCTCTCACAGAAAATGCTCTCCTCTTTATTGGTTGTTTCCGATGGCAACTTGTAATCCCCCCGGGACTTTGTGTTTTAGAAGCTTGCAAATCACATGAAAAGGCTTTGCAGATTCAGGGACCTTGATTACTAGCACTTAGCAGGCATAGAAAGCCTCTTAATCTCTTTAGAAATACCAACTACCACTCTCTCAGAGCCAAGTGGAATAACGGATAAGAAAATAATCATCGAACCCACGCTGATGTCACTAGTCACGTGGTAGTGCCAGCGGGGGCTGAAAAGCTTCTCCTGCCATTTATGACTCTCGAAATCTTAACCCTCCAGAGCTATCTTTCCACAGTTCATTGTTCTTTTAAACACTCTGTCAGGACTAGAGAGAGGGGTTAAGAGCACTTGATGCTCTTGTAAAAGACACAAGTTCAGTTCCTGGCACCTAAGCCAGGCTGCCCGTAACTGCCCGCATCTGAATATTTGACACCCTCTCTGGCCTTTGCAGACTTGTAAGTTGTTTCTCCTCGAGTATTTGGTTACAGCAATAGGGAGCAAAGAAAACATGTCTCTATAACTGCAGTCTGCTTACTCAACAGTTCGAACAGGGAGGGGCGGGACATATGTCTAAGATGCCTTTAGAACAGTGATTCTTGACCTGTGGGGTCGTGGTCTGTTTGGGGTTGAACAACCTTTATACAGGAGCCACATATCCTGCACTGTAGATATTTACATTTTAATTCATAACAGTAGCAAAATTAACAGTCATGAAGCAGAAACAGGAATGTTGAGAACCACTGCTTTAAAAGATGCCCTAGGAGCCTGCATTGCCTGAATTTTCTGCTCATCTGGGATAATCGTGGTCTGTATCGCGTTCACCTTCCGGAATCATCTGGTAGAACTCAGGCTTAGGTCTCACACAGATCATCCCATGGCACTATTAGGAGGCTAGAGGTTGGCCTTGTTGCAGAAAGTGTGTCACTGTGGAGAAGGGGTTTGAAGTCTTAAATGCTCAAGCTACGTCCAGTGTTAAACATATCCAGTGCCCTCTTAGCTTCATTTGGACCGAGATGTAGAGCTCTCAGGTTCTCCAGCACCATAGTTTGCAAGCACACTGCCATTCTTCCAGCCATGATGATAATGGACTAAACCTCTGAAACTATAAGCCAGCCCCAATTTTGCCCTTTATGAGTTGCCTTGGTCATGGTGTCTCTGCACAGCAATGGAAATCCTAGTATGCTGTTTCCAATTACTTTGCTGATTTTATATTCTTCAAATGCAAACAAAAATGAGCTTTGTTTTGTTTTGAGTACTAAGTATTAAATCTGGGACCAGTGCATATTAGGTGAGCACCTAACCCTAACCGCTGTTTTATGTGTTTATATCCCAAATTCTTTTTCCAAAGAAAGAAAGGAAGAAAGAAAGAAAGAAAGAAAGAAAGAAAGAAAGAAAGAAAGAAAGAAAGAAAGAAAGAAAGAAATGAGTTGCCTAGATTAGCCTTGAACTCGTGTTCCTACTGTCTCAGCCTCCCAGGGATCTGGGGTTACAAGCCCATTCCACTAGAACTGAATAAAAATATATTACCTTCATTCATATGACAGACTTTTCGATGAAGTAGAAATATGGGTCTGTATTAAAACTCCTACTTCTACGTATCTGTGCACGTACTTCTCTGCTTGTAATCTGTATAATTCTCACAGAATTCAAAGTATTGGAACTCACTAAAGTGCAGTCATTCAGTCAGCATGAGTAATGCCCCAGATCTTCAGCACCTAGAGAATAAATAATCTCAGAAATAACTGCACCCTTTCAGCACTTCCTCCTCTTAACCCATTTTTGATGTTTAAAGCAAATCTTTCAGACAGACAGAAGAAGGATGCTTCATGAGGAAAGAGAGAGACTTCAGAATTTGAACAGTCAGAGAAACATCTACCCACCAGTCTTCACCCCTTCCCTACACAAGATAACAAACAATTACAATGACTATGTCCCCCTGGGAAGTGGAAACCCAAAAGGCTAAGCACTAATTGGCACATCATAATACCATTATATTTCAGTTTTTCAAACATCCAGACTATGAACGGGGCCTCAGAGCCTACAGAAGCTGTTTCCTCTCTTGGGATAAGAAAGTGGCTGACAACTCTTGCTTCAAAGGTCTGGGAAGAGATAAGGCTCGGTGGTGTCTCTGGACTTTAGCAGTCTGTCATCAGAAGGCCTGAAACTTGAAGGTGCCAATCACCTCTCACACCAGAAGGCTGAAGGCTGACTTTTGGGGAAAATCGGGCATTTTTCAACCAACCCTTGGTGGAAAAAAACAAACTACCCCGTTGGCTTTATCCGAGCTCAGGGAAGTGAAATTCCACTATCCACTTGTTCTAGAAAATATTCAAAAGTTTTCTGCAGACCTTTGTGGAGCCTGTTCTATGGGGTTGGGACCCAACAACCAGCACATCCAGAAGAAAAGGACGATGCAGGCCAGTGTGATGTGAGAGAAACCCCACTGAGGAATCCAGGCTGGACACAATCTTTATAGCAAAAGTAAACATAGTCCTGTGAATTTCCTGTCTCTGAGATGATGTAGCTTTATCTCTTGAAAAACAGTTCCTTCCTTTATCACTGTTTGGACAGCTCTGTGAAAACAGGTCATATTGAAATATGTTAAGCTGTTGACAAGGCTACATCAATTATATATGTACATAGGTCTTACTATTCATACTTTAAGGCCAGCCTTATGCTCCCATGTAGCACAGACTGGCCCTAGTGATGATCCTCCTATCCCAGCCCCCTCAGCGCCGAGATTATAGGCACGTGCCACCATCAGCTTTCCTTGCAATGCTTTTAAGAAAATAATTTATTTGTACATAAGAGTGGCTTGAAAGCAGCTCTTGTCCTAGAGAACAAAACTTCCAGGATGGGATGAAAATTAACATGGTGAATTTGTTATTTTTCCAGAGATGAACTGAGTTTCAGTGTTTGGAAGACTTTGTATGAAAATTTCAAGACCCTCCAAATGATGCCTTCCTCTCACTTCCACATTTAGAGTTAGGGGAGTGAAGACGCTTGCGTGTAAAGAAATGGAAAGAGATTCTTGAGGTTAGTGGGTCTTTAGGCAAACATAGGATGCAGGGCAAACACACGCCCATCTGCCACATGTTCATGCCAGAAGTCCAGGCCACTTGGCCGCAATTCAAGAGATTGTGTTGCTGGCCTAGAGCCAGAACCGGGAGCTGCAGATGCACACCTTGTACGACTTGGAATGTTCCAGTCGATCCTAAAGCATGCTCATACGCCTGTAGAATTCACGTAAGCCATAGCTGATCTGCAGCTACTTGTCCTTTCACTCTCCAGTTGGTAAACACAGGCATATTCCCATTTCCATAATCTAGTTTTTAATGGAAAGCTGGTCTATCTTCTCACACTTCACTTATGGGTAGCATCTGATAGACTGCATTAATTTATGAACTAAACAAACACACTGCTATAGGGGTGGTTCTGATGCTAAGGTCCTGTTTCCCAGTTGGTTCTTGACCTGTCAGTAAAAAAGCCATGGGCCAATTGCTGGGTGGAAAGAATAGGTGGGCCTTCGGGGTCCCCACAGGTAAGAGACAGTCACAAGGAGAGAAGAGAGAGCTCACCATGCTTCTGAGGGAGAAAAGGTAACCAGCCATGTGAGATCTTGAGTAGAGTGGCCACAGGCAGCTCCTACAAACGTGTGGTTGGAGATGTTTAGCTGGGACTAGATGTCACTGAGCAACTAAAATTGAGCGCAGGTGGAGAGGTACAGAGCTCAGAGTATTGAATTGGTTACACTTCTATAGGTGGGAGATAAGTAGCAACCAGCAACTGTGCGGAAAAAGGCAAGTTGAAATTGAACGACTGCGTGTGTCTGTGTTTTCATCATTGGACCCCATATTCTCTATGCAGGGGCTGGTAGCATGGTCCATTCCTGGGGCTTAGACAGGGCAGCAAAAGCTACATGCAACACAATGCTTCACAGCTCCATGGGTGAAACATGAAGTACAGGGGTGACACTTTGAATGCATAAGAAGCATGATGTGCAAGTCTCCACTTTGATATCTATCCTAACCACATCAGGAAGGGCAGGAGGACATTTGAACAGTGAAGCCTTCAGCAGCAGAAGAACCATTGCTTACGAGCTGTGGGATATCTTGCTTTCTTTGGTTGGGTCAGTGTTGGAGGATAATGACTTAGAGCTCCTCAGGTAACTGTGCTGTGGTGGGTTAAATAGACTTGGCCCCCACAGTCTTGTGTTTGAATGCTTGGCCCATGGGGAGTGGCATTATTAGGAGGTGTGGCACTATTTGTAGGTGTGGCTTTATTGGAGTAGGTGTGGCCACCCAGTGTAAAATAGTCCAGTTCTGATAGCTGCAGATCAAGATGTAGAACTCTCAGCTCCTCCAGCACCGTGTCTGCTTGCATGCTACCATGCTTCCCACCATGATGATAATGGTCTGAACCTCTAAAACTGTAAGCCAGCTCCAATTAAGTGTTTTCCTTTATAAGAGTAGTGTGGTCATGTTATCCCTTCACAGCAATGAAACCCTAACTACAACAAATGCCTTGTGGGTAGCCAGGATATAGTAGGTTCTTTTGGTAACCCCAAATTTGACCCAACAATTCTGGAACATCTTACTTCAGCCCATTTGTTAAATGTGAGATTAAAAACCATGAGCTGAAGAGATGGGTCAGTGGTTACAGTCTCTGACTGTTCTTCCAGGGATCTCAGGTTCAAATCCCAACCACGCTGTGGTTAATAACAGTCTGTAACTGCAGTTCTAAGGGAATCTGATGCTGGTTTCTATGGAGATTCTAAGCATGCAAGATACCCATATACATAAAATAAATAAATAAAAAGCTTAAAAGCTAAAGCAAGGTACTAGAAAAAAGTCAAGAACATCAATGATGCATTCAGCATTTGCTATAATGGAAAATTCGTAAACAACTGTAAAATTTTAAAATGCTATTTTAAAGTCTGATGGTCAGAATAAAGAAAAATCTCCTGCAACCCAACAACAAAAATATCAACAACCAAATTAAGCATTGGGCAAAAGGCAGAAATAAAATTCCTCTAAAAAAGATGTCCTAGAGAGATGGCCTTGGAGCTAAGGGTGTTTTTCTACACCTGCAGAGGATCCGAGTTCAGTTCTCAGCACCCAACACTCACCACAGGCTGTAACTCCAACTCCAGAAAGGCCAACACCCTCCTGGCCTTTTCCAGTCCCTACAGGCACATGGCATACACACAAGCACATACACTACATTTTTTAAATGTCACTAAAATGTTTAAAAGAAGATATCCAGGAACACATGAAATCATTCTCCACAACCAGGCTTGACAGGGTAGGTTCTAGCTACTCAGGAGGCTTAGGTGGGAAGATCCCAAGTTCACAGCCCACTCAGACTACAAAGTGAGTTCAACATCACCAAAGTAACTTAGGGAACATCTCAAAAATTGAAAATGACTGGCTTGTGAGATGCTCAGGGACCAAAAGTGCTTATCACATAAGACCAATGCCTTAAGCTTAATCCCTGGACCTCGCATAGAAATGAAAAGAGAAATAAGGGCCCCACCACGTTGCCCTCTAGCCTTTGCAAGGGTGCCATGGCCTGTGTGTGCTCTACCATAACAATAAATAGCATAAATAAACTCTTAAAAGTTTAAACTTTTTACACGATGGAAGGGTTGGAGGTACAGTTCTGAGTTAGAGAGCTTTTTGCACACGTACAAAGTTGCAGGTACAATCCCGGTGCCATAAAAACACACAAACAGGGAAAGTATATTTAGTAGCATGGGTCACCAAGGGAATAAGAATCGTGATGGAGGCTCCAGGTGTTCACTGCTCAGCCTGCTGCATTCTATGTGCAGCCAGCGGTACCAGATTGCACGCTGGGTAGAGTGGGGTGCTCAGTCCTCTGTTCTCTCTGCGCCAGCATGGAGTGGGACTTGGTTCACACAGAACCTGAAGAGAACAACTGGTCAATCTAACAACTAACAGAAGTTAGTTGTGACCCCCGTTGGCATCAATGACCCTTTCACAGGGATCACATATCAGATATCCCGCATATCAAATATTACATAATATTCATAATTCATAATAGTAGCAAATTACAGTTATAAAGTAGTAGCAAAAATAATTTTATGATTGGGGTAGCCACAACATGAGGAACTATATTACAAGGTCGCAGCATTAGGAAGGTTGAGAGCCCTGATGACTAAAGATGTTGAACATTTCTTTAGGTGCTTCTCAGCCATTCGATATTCCTCAGGTGAAAATTCTTTGTTGAGCTCTGTACACCTGACATATATACCCAGAGGATTCCCCAGCATGCAATAAGGACACATGCTCCACTATGTTCATAGCAGCCTTATTTATAATAGTCAGAAGCTGGAAAGAACCGAGATGTCCCTCAGTGGAGGAATGGATACAGAAAATGTGGTATATTTACACTATGGAATACTACTCAGGTATTAAAACAATGAATTCATGAAATTCTTAGGCAAGTGGGTGGGACTGGAAAGTATCATCCTGAGTGAGGTGACCCAATCACAAAAGATCACACATGGTATGCACTCATATTAGCCCAGAAGCTCAGAATACCCAAGAAACAGTTCACATATCAAAAAATGCCCAAGAAGAAGGAAAGAGAGGCCCCTGGTCCTGGAAAGGCCCAGTGCAGCAGTGTAAGAGAATACCAGGACAGGGAAGTGGGAAGGGGTGGATTGGGGAACAGGGGGAGGGAAGAGGGCTTATGGGACTTTCGGGGAGGGGGCATCCAGGAAAGGGGAAATCATTTGAAATGTAAATAAAAATATATCGAATAAAAAATATGAAAAAAGGAAGGTTGAGAGCCACTGTTTTAGATGCTTGTGCGGACAGAATCAGCAAAGCAGGAACACTGCAGCCATCTCTGGGGACTCACTTTATAAGGTCAGGGACGGCTGAGCAGCCTGCGACTCAGAAGGCTTCTTGCTGGCTGTGGACACCAATGGTTCCTTCCCCAAGGAGTGGCTTTGGTGTCTCTGTACTCACTGTGGCTAATAATAATAAGTTTCCTCTGGCTGTGGTCCATTCCTGCAGGCTCGGTCAGTTGCTGTGGGCAGATCCAAAGCATTTCATTTCTTCCATAGTAGACCACAAGCAACCTGAATGCAGGGTTTGGTTGTGTTCATCACAGATGAGCTCTATCCAACAATGCACAGTTTCTGGCATAACAGCCTTCAACAAATAATGTCTGTATATATTACTAATATATACTGTATATATGCTAATAATATATATTTTGCTGTATAAAATATTATAATACTATATTTAATAACTATATAATAGATTTTCTATATAATATATAGCATATATTACTAATAATATGTAGTTATATATTATAAAGTATGCATTATATATGTATTTATCTCTAACACTTAAAACCTAATCTCTTGATTTATCATATCCATTTAATGAAAAAGTACTAGGTGCCTGTTGAATATGCATCTGGACAGACAACCATTTTCACACACATCAGTAAAGGTCAATTAAGAAATAAGACTGTACAGTAATTATCTTAATAATGTTGATAGCATTGTTCGGAGACCATCTTCATTCTATGATGGGAGGTATCTTGCAGGGAACCTGAGTATAATTTACTAGCAACCACATTGCTATGTAGCTCACAATGCTTGTAACTCCACCTCCAGGGGACCCACAGTCTCCAAGGCTACCTGCCTGTACTCACAGGCAGATGCCCCCCATGTATGTGTATATGTATGTGTATGTGTATGTATATGTGTGTATGTGTATGTATATGTGTGTATGTGTATGTGTGTATGTATATGTGTGTATGTGTGTATGTGTATGTGTGTATGTATATGTGTGTGTATGTGTATGTATGTGTATGTGTGTGTATGTGTATATGTATATGTACACACACACACACATATATATATAATACTAAATACTACTGGTCTTAGGAGGAGGAGAAGAAGGAGGAGAAAGGGAAGGAGACTTTCAATTTTATATATATATATATATATAATCTTAAAATGCACATAAAATGAGGCAGCTCAGTGTGCTGAGAGTACACGACTGAGTGCTTAGCCGTGGATGGCTATGTTAAATCCCTCCACCCTGAGGTTCAAGGAACATCTTGGAAGAAGGGTGGGATGAATGTACAAGCAGACGTGATGTGTGATGTGTAATGCTGCCACCTGGGCAAGATGCGGCTGTGTCACGTGTCAGCTCACAGCAGCTGCAGCAACCCGTACCAGACCTCTGTAAGTTCAAGCCAGTCCAGACTCAGCTCAGTGTGCCGGCACACATCGCCAATCCCAGCATTCAAGGCAGACACAGGCAGATCTCTGTGAGTTTGAAGCCAGCCTGGTCTACAAAATGAGTTCCAGGCCAGGAAAGTACATGAAATTGAGACAGGAAATGAAGGCTGGAGGGTTAGCCTACCAGAGGGAGAGGATGAAGGAGGCCACAATTCATTGTGTACTTGTATACAAATTTTAACTAATAATTATTTTTTTAAAAATGAGCCAGGGCATGCCACCAAAAAAAAAGAAATATAAACACATCCACAAACACTTTGATCTGCCTACAAGACATGCTAGGGCAATAGTGGCACAAAACTTGTGGAAATTAGCAACTAATATCTGATTTGACTCCACTCCAGGAGATAGAACCTGTATCTGATACTGCTTGGGTGTCCAAGAACCTGAGACTACATGGCCCGGAGGCCTAAAGAAAAACTAAATACAGCTGCTCTTAGGAGGAGGAGGAGGAGGAGGAGGAGGAGGAGGAGGAGGAGGAGGAGGAGACTCCCAATGATATTCTGCTATACTCATAGATCAATGCCTCATTCAGCCATCATCAGAAAAGCTTCCTCCAACGGCACATGGAAACAAATCAACAGTAAGACATTATTCAGAGAGAGAGAGAGAGAGAGAGAGAGAGAGAGAGAGAGAGAGAGAGAGACCTTGGTGCATGGGATGTCTCCATCAAATCCCTTCCCTCAGCACTCAGGGAACCCTCCTGTAGGAGAGGAGGCAGAACCAGTGTAAGAGCCAGAGGGGATGGAGAACACAAAGACAACAAGAGCCTCGGGCTGGAGGGATGGCTCATCGGGTAAGAGCACCGAGTGCTCTTCGGGAGGTTCTGAGTTCAAATCCCAGCAACCACATGGTGGCTCACAACCATCCATAATGAGATCTGATGCCCTCTTCTGGGGTGTATGAAGACAGCGACAGTGTACTTTCATATCATAAATAAATAAATCTTTAGAGAGAGAGAGAGAAAGAGAGAGAGAAAGAGAGAGAGAAAGAGAGAGAAAGAGAGAGAAAGAGAGAGAGAAAGAGAAAGAGAGAGACAGAGAGAAAGAAAGAAAGAGAGAACCTCTAAGTTAGCATGAGCAAAGCTCGTATGAACTCACAGAGACTGAAGCAGAGGGCACAGAGGGCACAGTGGGCACAGGGCCAGGTCTGCCCCACGTTCTCTGTGTATATGTCATGGCTTCCAGTTTAATGTTCCTATGAGATTCCTGCGGGTCAGAATGACTGCGTCTCTGACTCTTGTGCTTTCTCCTGGGCTCTTTTCCTTCTGTTGGTTTTGTTGTGTCCCACTTCGATGTGATAGTTTTCATTTTATCTTATTATACACTATTATTATTACCTCTTACGAGTCTGTTCTTTTCTAACAAGAGACAGAAAGGGGGTAGATCTGGAGGACAGCTGAGGCGGGGAGGAACTGGGAGGAGTAGAGGAAGCAGAAACTATAATCAGGATATATTAAGTAAGAAAAGAAAGTATCTTCAATAAAAGGGGAAAATGAGCCAGAGAGTCTTAGACGCAACTCAACATAGGGATGGATCTCTGGGGTGGTGTTGAAAATGCAGATTCCAAAGTCCTACCTCTAGAGAGTTAATGATGGGTCTGTGAGAGGGCCGGGGATTTAATATGAGTAATATGGACTCAATCTCCCAGTCTTTCTCAGCCACCCAAGTGTTGGAGACACAAGTGTATGGCATAATATTTCATAAATGTTTATGAAAAGTACTTTAAATACAGAGCCACTCCTCTGTTCTTTTTGGACATCATTTAATATGTGTATTATTTCTTGGGTATTCCAAGTTTCTAGGTTATTATCCACTTATCAGTTAAACAGTTCCAACTGAGTTTAAAGTTATTAAAGGGTCTTAGGACTGAGAGACTGAGAGGGGAAGAAGAGGGAGGAATGGGACTGGGGTGTGAGGAGAGAAGAGATTTCTACAACTTTTATTTATTTATGGAAAGGGGTAAGTGTACTAGCTCCCTGGGGACAGAAATGTTTTCCTAACACTTAGTACTAAAAATATATTCCTTACATGGGAATTTACAAACATGATGTCTCTGTTACTCCCAGGGCAGCTTTCAAGGCTAGTGCAAAAACGGATGTTTGCAGGATGGGCGGTAGAAGCCAGGGGCTCTATCTTCAGGGGTGCACAGAGAGGAGCAAGGAAGAAGACATGAGCATGCATGATGTGCCACACACTGCACTAGATGCTGATGACACCGGGAGAGAGGCGGACCCTGCTTCCGCAAAGTTCCCAGTTAGTAACAACTATCAGCCAAAGGCCTAGCAGGCAGGTGTGGAGAGTTAACTAACGCGTGAGCAGGATATACCAAGTCATTTCCTCTAAAGTGGGAAGCCACACTGTACAGCAAGGTGAATGTCTCATGTGTGTCTTAGCTTCACAAACAGGGACCTTACCTAGCAGGGGCCGTACCAAGCCGAAGGGTCCCAACGCATGTGACAACAGTATCACTATCAGTCCAATGGTGATGCCTGCTTTTCTATGTGAGCTATGTTCCAGATTAGAATTTAAGAAAAAATTATATTTAACCAACATGATTCTCACAAAACTCCTTATGTTATATATAAAATAAAATATACATAAATATAGCATACACAGAACTATGTATGAGTAAATACAACATATGCAAAGCAGTTCTGTCCCGTCACTGAACAAAAACTCCCCCTGCACACTGTTCAAGTGCAAACGTTAGCCTGGCTCAAGATGAATGGATGCAATAATGAGATAACTTGGCAGTGGATCATACTCTCCGTAGGATTTTTCTGTTTCTGGTTTGATAGCAGATATCAAAACAGGTTGGATAGGAGTGGTACCGAGAGCCCTCTTCAATACAGCCAGAATGCTAGCCCTCAGTGTATAAGCCAGTGAAAACGAACTAGCACTCGCCACACAGTAGGACCTGCAGACCCACGGTTGGTTTGCTAACTTGAACTAAAGTGGGATTTCAAGGCTAGACCTACCAAATTCCAGGTGCTTCTGTCCTCTAATGTTCCCAGAATACCCATGCTCTGACCTGGCTCTGTGAGACCTGGTTGGCATCCCATCTTTGCTAGGGGCTCTGGGGTGCCCCTGGTCTTAAGATAGCAGTCTTAAAATCAGTCCATCACTGTTGGAGTCGGTCTTGTTAGAGAAGGCAAGAGGGGGTTCTAAAGCTATAAATATTTTCAAGAGGTCATTATTTCTCCACAGGCTTTGTAAATAAAGAATGGGCTCCTAGTGAGCCTATAATTACTTTGATAAACTCGGGACATGAATACCAAAGTGGGTTGAGTTTTCCCTAGAGCAGACAGCATCGCTGCAACCACATGGGTATGGTGCAAGGTCCTTTGAGGTGAGAGTTACTGCGGACCCACTTCATTGGACAGAAAAGAGAGATGGACTCAGATGATGAACTTGGGCATCATTGGCCAGATCAACCTCACGGACTTTTACACGCTGACTCGCTAAAATTGTTAATGTATGTGATCCTATTCCTTTGAAGATCAGGTAATTGAGGCTAAAGAAAATTGATAACTTTCTTGAAGCTATATATCTAATAGCTGCAGAGCCAGAGTCCACATCTGGGACTGTCTGATGTCACATCACTGTACCCGCCTATCACTGCCGGAACACTCCAAGACATTTACAGTCTCTTTGATCACCTAATGCTAAAACAACCAGGGTGAAGATGCATTCCATTCCTCTATCTGTGTGTGCGGATACACTGGGCTTGCTTTTCAGTGTTGTTACTGTTTTGAGTGGAGTTTTGTTGTGGTGTTGGTATACAGAGCATGAAATTGACTATTGTAATCGCATAAAATGTATAGCTTACTAGCAACTGTTGGTGACCGTTCCCACCACCCACTTAGTTTAGTTCCCACACTAAACTCCATTCTCATTAGATATCGACTCCTCCTCTCTCTCCTCCCCTTAGCATCAGGCAAGTGACGGACTCTAGAGCCAGATATCTGCTCCTCTTTCCGAGACAGAAAAGCAGGCAAAGGCTCGTTGCTCCAATGTGGGACGCAGCACCCACCCGGAACATAACAAGAAGAATTCCTAGGAAGCTGTGCTTCACAACACGGCTTAACAGGAAGCCTGTTGGAGAACTTTGCTCCCTCCCGAATCCCTCCAAAGTTAGACGTCAGTGCTTACTCAGTTCACATCTTCCCAGCAGCCAGAAATGAGAGAGGAAGATCGCTTTACACAGAGGCCACAGGACAAGGACGTCCCAGGCTGCCAGTCCCAGTTGCTGGCACCGGATGGGCTCAGTTCCAACAAAACCCCAGGCTGGACCGTCTCTAGCCAAGACACATGATCCTACCTTTTACTAAGGCATGGCTCAGGGAATGCCACGTGGTCCGACATTTCCATGGGGAAGATGACAGGTGCCCCCAGCCTGTGCTCCTCTGTGACCACAGGGGACAGCAAATCCTGTCCTCTTTGGAAACATTCACAAGGATGATAAATATTCTCGAGCATTTGAGTTATGCCGAGGGCATGTCTAAAAACCAGAAATAAACAAGAGGCTTTGAGTCAAGATGAGGTCACCGGGGACGGTCTCACGATCCTGCAAACCTCAGGCTCGGAGGGTTTTAGGACTTTGTGTCTTCTCAGGAGGAAGCGGCATCATGGTCCGGTAGCAAAAGTATGTGTGTGTGTGTGTGTGTGTGTGTGTGTGTGTGTGTGTGTGTGCGCGCGTGCGCGAGTGTGTGTATCTTAGTTTTGTGTTTTATATACGTGTATATTGTCCTTGCTCTAAACATTTTTTTACAATGAAATCCAAATGCTTTATTGGAAAGTATTACCCTATTTACAACAAACTGACTCCAAATTAATTATTTTCTTCTTTAATTTGCATGTCCTTCGAGTGGCTAACAAATACACACTGGCTTTTATAGCTGCTACCACATTATGGTAGCCACAGGATTCTCTTTTCTTTTCTCTGTTTCAGATGTGCATTGGTATAATTTTCTGTAATACAGATGAGTTCACATTACTCCCATTTGCCAGTTTGATACTTAAGATTATTTCTGAATGATGCAAAGCACTGTTGATTTTCAGGAATTTCCGTTGCTGGCACTGAATGTTGTCGAGCATGTTGAAGAGACTGTCCTCCCCCAACCCCACCCCCATCCTATTTAATCCCCCTGCAATCCATTAGCTTCATTTAACAGATGTAAAAAAAAAAAAAAGGATGGAAGTAAAATTTTCAAATATTAATTTGCTTTTATACCAAGAGACATGGGTGTATTCAAATTAGGGGTTTCCCCATTAGCCAAAAATAGTTTTTAATAGAATTTCTTTTTAGACCAATTTTAGATTCACACAGAAATTGAATGAACAGTGCAGAGGTTTCTCCTATCCCCCGTCCTGATTCGTACCTTCCCACTCTCAGTGTCTCTCACTAGAATGGGATATTTGTAAGAGAGCCTGAGCCTGTGCCGACCACAGCCACACAGCACCTGCAGCCTCCATTGGGGCTTATTCTCAGAAATTGTATGTTTAATGGCATTGGGCAATGTATAATGACATATATCCACTGTAATAGTATCTCTCTGAATAGTGTCTCTCTGAGTACTGTCTCTGAGTACCCAAATGATCCTCAGTTCTCCAGCTATTCACCCCTTCACCCTCCTAGCTCTTGGCTACTACCAAGTTTCTAATTGTCTTAATATTAGTAGTTTTGTATTTTTCAGAATGTTAATCACTTTAAGCTACACAGGGTGTGGACTTTTCAGACAGATTTCTTCATTTAGTAGTATGCATTTAAGACTACTCTGCACATTTATTTTCAAGATTTGATTATCTTATATTTGTACACGCATGCACATACTTACACATGTGTTAGAAGGTTAGAAGGTAACGTCAGATCACTTGAAACTGCTGTTACAGGTTTGGAGCCACTTGGTGCTGGTGCCATGAACCCCAGTTCTGATTCTTTGATTGAACAATAGACGCTCTCAACCCCTAAACCATCCATCCAGCCTATTCTCTGGGTATTTTTTAATGTGTGTTCCAGGTTTATTTGGCAACTCATTTATTTTTGTAGATAATTGGTATTTTCAAACAATGGGAATCCAAATATGTATCTACTTAACTATTGGAAGACATCATAATTTCTTGTAAGCTTTGGCAATGAGGAATGAGGCTGGCCATTAGGTGCAGGGTTTTGGGTAGGGATAGAACTGTATCTCCTTTGGGTATAAATCAAGGAGGGCAATTTCTGGGTTCTGTGGTAAGAACATTCTTTAGCTTTTGTCTTAGTTAAGGGTTTTCTGCTGTGAACAAACACCATGACCAAGACAACTCTTAGGAGGACAACATTTAGTTGGGGCTGGATTCAATAGGTTCAGAGGTTCCGTCCATTATCATCAAAGTGGAGCAAGACAGCAACCAGGCAGCCATGGTGCCGGAGGAACTGACAATCTTCATCTGAAAGCTGCTAGAAGCCTGGCTTCCAAGCAGCTTGGAGGAGGGTATTAAAGACCACACCCACAGTAACACACCTACTCCAACAAGGCCACACCTCCTAGTAGTGCCCCTCCCTGGGCCAAGCATATACAAATCATCACAGCTTTGTAAGAATTCACCTGACTCTCTAGGCTGCACAGGTTTTTATTTGCTCCAGCCACGAATGAGAATCCCGTGTGGGAATCTACAGCCCAGCCTGATGGTGGCATTTTCTCAGTAGAGGTTCCCTCTCCTCAGATGACTCAGCTTGTGTGGAGTTGACATAAAACCAGTCAGCGCAGTGTTTGTGTGCAGTTTTTGTCTTCTCTTCTTGCTTATTCTCTTATGTAAAATGAGGTATGGTTGTTTTAATATTTAAGTATCGTTTGTCATAATATTTAAGTACTGTTGACTTCTGTCACCATACTTGAAACATGAGATATCAGGAAATGTAAACATTACTGAAGTGCTTCACTTCTTGGGAGGGGTTATTATGTTTCCTTAAATTGAATATAAAATGTATGCGTTATAATAGGCAGGAATATGATCCATTGTCCTTTTTTGGGAGATCCAGTATGGCTTAAACAGATCCCTATGGGTACCAAATTGACTGAGATATTCTTACAATGGTTAATATTTTGGGCCAGCTCTAACAAATCAACATGAAAATTGTTTCCTTTATTTCTGCAAGGGTGTTTCCATGATACATTGAAAGTATGTCTCTGGACATCTATGGACACAATTAAGAAGGTTTTTTTCCCCTCTGCACAGTAGCTGGGCATAACACCATCTTGTAAAGGACTAGAAGGAGTGGAAGAAAGTGTTCCCTCTCTTTCTGTTTTTCCTTGCCTTGCTGACAGGGCAGAGCATCCTGCATCATCTTCTCGTGCCCTCAGACTACAGCTTACACCACTGACTCACCTTGTTGTCAGTCCTTTGGACTTGACGTGAATTATACCACTTCTTTCCTGGTTCGTCAAGGTGATACCATAGATTCTCAGCCTCTGCAATCTATGAGCAGATACGCTAGAATAAATACCATTTTGTACCTGTGGGTTCCATTTCTCTAGAAACTACTGGATTTGGAGTTCGATGTTTTGGCCGTTCCAATAGGTACATTTCTCTCTTTTGTCTTAATTTCCTTTCCCTGACTGCATGTGTTGGAGAGCAGATTGTCACGTATTCACTTCCTATCTGTGCATATGCTTTGAAGTGTCTACTAAGACCTGTGGCTTTTTAAAGATATATTGTATTATTCTTTTTTTATTCGATATATTTTTATTTACATTTCAAATGATTTCCCCTTTCTGGCCCCCCACTCCCTGAAAGTCACATAAGCCCCCTTCCCTCCCCCTGTTCTCCCACCCACCCCTTCCCACTTCCCTGTTCTGGTTTTGCCCTATACTGCTACACTGAGTTTTTCCAGAACCAGGGGCCACTCCTCCGTTCTTCTTATTTTATTATTCTTAATTATGCATACATGTGGAGGTCTCAGTGTGGTGATAAGCATATGAGTTCAACTTCCCAAGGAAGCCACAGGCCACCTGAAAATACCTTCTCTTGAAATGTAACTTGCCATCTTGAAAATATCTTTCACAGAACTAAGATTTTTACATTTGACTTGAAAAAGTTCCGTTGAACAATTCTCTCTTTTACAGATTGTGTTGCTGATTTTGCATCTAAGTATCATTATCAAATCCAAGGACATCAAGATATTTTTCTATGCTGTATTTTAGGAGTTGTCTAGATTTTTGTGTTCTATTTATGTCTGTGATCCATTTTGAATTATTTTTTGTGATGATTATAAGGCTTATGCTGGTCTGTCTCTCTGTCTCTCTGTCTGTGTAGTTGAATGTTTAATTGCAGCATTACTGTTTTCTTAAAAGATAAGCTTTTCCATTATCTTAGGATGGCTCTTTGTCAAAGAAAACTTGAATATTTCTGGGGTTTCTGTTTTGTTTCACCTGTGTGCTTATCTGCCGTTTTGCCAGGGCCACCACGTCTTGATAACTGGAGTTTCAGTCCTCCAACTTTCTCCGTCTCCTGTAACACTGTGTTGGTCATTGTTAGCCTTCTCTCTGTCAGTATAAACTTCAGTGTCAGTTTACCAATGCTCACAAAATCATTTGCATAGAGTTGGGCTTGCACTATGTTCAATCTACAGATAAAGTTGGGAAAAACTAGTATTTTGACAATATTGTTTCATCCTATCCAAGAATGTGGAATACCTTTCTATTTACCTTTTTTAAAAAATACAGTATTTTGTGTATTTCTTAAATAGATCTTGATATATTTTGTTTGATTTTTATACCTATTTCATTAGATGATGCTAATAAATGAGATTAAGTTTATTCAAACTATTTGTTGCTATTATGTAAGAAAGTGATTGGTATTTGTACATTATCTTTGTATCTTGAAACCTTGCTATAATTTCTTATTAGTCCTTGATTGATTTTCAGATTCAGTTTTTGGGGATTATCTACTGAGACCATCATGCCATATGCAAACAATGTAATTCAAAAATTTTTTCCCAACTGGAGTGGAATTCAGATTTTTCTTGTCTTATTGCATTAGCTGGAATTTCCATTGTGATATAGAAGATTGGCAGTGAGTGAAGATACACTTGCTTTGTTTTCGGTCTTAGTGATGGGGAGATTCCCATTTCTCACTATCAAGTACCATGCTAGCTATACAATATACATATTCGTTATCAAGCTGAGAACATTCTCTTTTTTTCCTGCTTACAGAAACTGTGGTAATAGGAGGGCTTTGGTTGTTATTGTTGGGTTTAGGTTTTGCTTTCAGACAGTGTCTCACACACAAGGTTGCTCTTGAATGCTTAAACTCCTGTGCCTTATCTCCCCCTCTCCAGGCTTGGTTCACAGAAGTGTGACACTATGTTCCCTTCAGAGTGCCTTTATTGTGACAAAATTTTGTTGAATTATTTTCAGATTTTTTTTTTGCATCTGCTGATATGATCGTGTGGTTTATTAAAGATATTGGTCTATAGTTTTCTTAAAATGATTTTTGTTCGGTTTTGGTATCAGGATAATGCAGGCCCCAGGGAATGAATTAAGAATCTCTCTCTCTTCTGAATAAATCTTCAATTTTATCAAAAAGACTCTCTCTCTCTCTCTCTCTCTCTCTCTCTCTCTCTCTCTCTCTCTCTCTCTCTCTCTCTTTCTCTCTCTCTCTCTCTCTCTCTCTCTCTCTCTCTCTCTCTCTCTGTGTGTGTATGTGTGTGTGTGTGATATGGAACTTAAATGGAGTTTCATGTAACTTTTCAAATTCGCTTAGCAATGGAGTCTGGCTTGAACTCCTGCTTTTGCTTCTTCTACCTCCCAGACATTGAGAGTACAGATATACTCAACTAAACCCACTAGGAATTAATCTCATTTCTTCTATCTATGAAAGGATTGTGGCATTAATATAGTATTTCCTTAAACATTTGGTAGGATTCAAACACACACACACACACACACACATACACACATACACACATACACACATACACACACACACACACACACACACACACATCAAAACAAAACAGAAAACAAACAAAGCCAAAACATCTGAGCGTAGTCTTTCTGCTCTGAAAGCTACAGTGGGCAGGCTCTTCAGTGCTGTGACAAATCCTGAGAGAACTACTTAAAAGGAGGAAAGACTTATTTGGCTCATGGTTTCAGAGGTTTCTATTGTTCTGGACTTGTGGTAAAGCACATCATGGTGACAAGTGTGGGGTAGAACAGAAATGTTTATCTTATGGTGGCCAGGAAAGCAAGAGACAGGAAGGCCTGGAGACAAGGCGCTCTTCAAACGGACACTTCCCTACATCCTTCCTCTAGAGGGTCCACTTCCTAAATTGGCCATGCTTTTAACATACAAGCTGAGTTTTGCCACAGAAGCTGTCAACTCATTACTTTAGTAAATAGAAGTCTACTGACATTCTCCATTTTTAAGGAGCTCACATCTGCATTCTCAACACTGAAGAGACTGCGGGAGGACGATTACAAGTTTAAGCTGGAGATCATCCTTGGATACATAGCATTGCAATGTAGAAAAGAAACAAAAGATAAACGATTGTTTCTTCTTGTGGGACTTTTAGCATGGTTCCATCTTTCAACTATTGTTCCATTTGTTAATAAAGAACTGTTCATAATATTTGTTGAGATAGAGTTTCCTCCTACAGCTTAGGTTAGCCTCTAACTCCAGATCCATCTGCCTCAGCCTCCTGTGTTGGGATCGTAGGTATGCAGTGGTATACCTGACTCTTGTTTGTACATTTATTAGTATGTATATGTGTGTGCACATGCCTGAGCATATGTTAGCAGGTACCCAAGGAGTCCAGAAGAGGGCGTCTGATCCCTTTGGAGCTGGAGTTATGTGTTTGTGAGCCTTAACAGTGGAGCCATCTCTCTGGCCTACTGGTTGGTACCTTTTTTTTTCCAATGCAAAAAGCAAGAGTAATTTTATTTCATTTTATTTTATATTATTTTATTTTATTTTTTGGGGTTTTTTTTTTTTTGGATTTGGTTTTTTTGAGACAAGGTTTCTCTGTATAGCCCTGGCTGTCCTGGAACTCACTCTGTAGACCAGGCTGGCCTCGAACTCAGAAATCCGCCTGCCTCTGCCTCCCAGAGTGCTGGGATTACAGGCGTGCGCCACCACCGCCCGGCTGAATAATTTTATTTAATCCAGCATGCTGGGGTCACCCTGCACATGGGGAGAGAATGACCACATGTAGCGGGCTGTGTGGGCCTTTATACAGTCCTCAGGGCAGCCGCCATTAGGCACAATGTGATTGGCAGAACAGTGTTACATTTAAACTAATTGGTTGTTAGGGAATGAGGTAGGTGGCCAAAGGTCTCTGGGCCTTCCCTAGGTGCAGGGACCTCCCTGGGGTCTGAGGAATGTAATTTAGCCTCTCCCTTCTGGGAGGGGCAAGTGTTCTATGACCTTCCCAAAGTTCCTGAGCTGACCCTTTCATCCCCCCCCCCCCCTTTTTGTGTATGCTCCAATCCTGAAGCAATTATTGGTATTCTGAGAGCTCATACTCCTGATCTTCTGTATCTAGTTCTTTGTATCTCTGCTTTAAAATCATTAGCTGTACTGTGCCTAAGTGTTTCTTAATAATAGTGACCAAGCAGTCCAAAATGCAGGGGCCAAAAGTCAACTATAGCTGGTTGGTACTTTTAATGATCCTGTCACCTGTAGCAATGTCTCTCTCTCCTCTATCATTAGTAATTTGTGTGCTTTCTCTCTCACTTTTTGACTAGATTAGTTAGAAGCTTAGTGATTTTATTAACTACTTTTTCCCCTATTGATTTGTATACCATTGGTGCCTAATTAATGTTTATTTTTTATTTACCTGTCTTACTTTAGATTTAATTGATTTGTATACCACTGGTGCCTAATTAATGTTTATTTTTTTTATTTAGTCATCATACTTTGGATTTCATTTGATACTTGTTTTCTTTGCTTCCTAAATTAGAAGCTTCAGTGATTCATGTTGGATCCTTTTCTGTCCTCACACTGCACTCAGCTCTATAATGCTTTCTCCTAAGCATTGCTTTTTCAGCCTATCACAACTTTTGTTAAATTTATTTTCATTTATTTCAACATATTTGAAATTTATGTTGCTGCCTAGAGAGGTGGTTATGAGCATATACTACCCTTTCAGAGGACCTAAGTTTGGTTACCAGCTTCTGCATCAGGCACTCATAACTGCCTGTTAACTCCAGCTCTAGGGGATCTGATGCCACCTTCTGGCCTCCTTGGGTACCTACACTCATGTGCACAAACTCTAACACATATATACAAACACAGACACAGAGAAATATTTAAAATAATATACATCTTTCTCTTGAGATTTCTCCTTTGTGTTAGACAGAAGTACATTGTTCAGTCTATAAATATTAGGACATGTTTATTTTTGTTACTGCTGTTCATCAATATCTCTGTTGACTGGGAGTACCCTGGGTGGGATTTCTAGCTGTAAAGTTTATCAAGGTGTGTTCTGTGGTCATAATATGATCTCTCTTGGTCTATGTTTCATATGCTTGATAAGAATGTGCATCTTCCTGTTGCTGAATAAAGTGATTTAAATATGTCAATGATATGCAATTATATTGGTTGATGATATGGTTGTTCAGTAAAACTATGGCCTGATTTCCTGTCTGTTGTGTTTGACCATTTCTGATAGAAAGCTGATGAAGTCTCCCATGATAAGAGAGACTCACTTGTCTATTCCTCGTGGCAGTTCTGTCATTCAGTGTCTGGCATTTTTAGGTACAGTCACCTTAAGGAACAGCATGTCTTCTTGGAGACTTTGATTCTTCACTCTTTTCTGTGTTGATACCTCTTGTGGTTTGGCCGTAAAGCAGCAGAAGCAAAGGGAAGGGAAGAAATGGTGTGATTTAATTACAATTTTAAAAATTATTATTATATGCCATTGGTTGATGATGTGGCTGTTAAGTAAAACTATAAAACCAACACAAAGGCTCGTGTGTTGAAGGCTTGCTGCAACTGGTACTGTGAAGAGATAAGGGCAAAAGTTTAAATGGGCTGCTGGGGGGCGGGAAGCACTCATTGAACGTCCAACCCCCCTCCCCAACCCACCCCCTTCTTGCCTCTCTGCTTCCTGGATGCCAGCAACCAGACAACCGTCTCCCACCACGCCCTTCTACCAGGATGTTTTTACCCTGTTGCAGGCCTAAAAGCAATGGACTGAAATCCTGACCTAGAATAACCCTTCCCCTCTGTGTTAAGCACTGATCCAATGTCCTTCCTTGTTTTGCAGTCTGTTATCTGAACTAATATGGTTCATCCTGTTTTCACTTGGCCAGTATTCAAGCCATGACTTTTTCCATTCTTCCCCCCTCCCTCTCCCTCCCTCCCTCTTCCTATCCCTCTCCATCTCCACACCCCCCCCCATGCCGCCTTTTGAAACAGGGTCTCAATATGTAGCTATGACTGGCCTTGAGCTTAAGGCTCTCCTGTCTCACCCTCCCAGATTTTTAAGTACTATTTTTAAGTACTTCCCATTATGCCCACGGCACCCAGCTTTGACACTACTTTATATTTTAATTGGTTTCCCAGAGAAAACACAGATTTGCATCTTGGTGGTTGATGCTTTGTCAGTGGCTATGCATAGCTGTCCTGTTTAAGTCCCTAGTGTTCTAACTGTTGACATATTGGTTTAGTGGCTCCATATTTGTTGTTTCTTGTTTGTGTCTCTGCCCTTTCTTCCCACTTTCCTTTTCTGATTTTGTGATCTTAATTGATCATTTACCTTGGTTTCATTTCACCTTTTTCCTTAGCATATGCTATGTTTTTTTAAAATGTGTGTGTTTTTTTTTAAATTTGCCTACTCTTGAGTTTGTCATATGCATTATAATGAATCCAAGTCCACTCTCGAGTAATGCTAATTCATGAGAAGTACTTATAAGAGCATAGGGATCAGGGCCTGAGAGATGACTCAGCGGTTAAGGGCACTGACTGCTCTTCCAGAGGTCCTGAGTTCAAATACCAGCAACCACATGGTGGCTCATAACCATCTGTAATGAGATCTGATGCTCTCTTCTGGTGTGTCTGGAGACAGCTACAGTGTACTTACATATAATAAATATATAAATCTTTTTAAAAAAGAGCATAGTGATCATAAATCTGCTTTCTGGGCCTTCATTTCACTTACCTCTAAGCATACATAGACATATAAAAGAAATAAATCCTTACTGTTAATATCTTCTCCAGTTGTTATTTGTTATGCCAAGTAAGAAGAGGAAAAATGAAAGCTCTGGTGTTATCTTTACCCATTTTTCATTTTTTATTTCTCTTTCTCCCTGTGTGCATGTGTCCAACTGCACACATGTGTGTATATGTATATACCTGTGTGTGTGTGTGTGTGTGCACGCGCACACACACACACATGCACATACATATGTGTTTAAGTGTTCGACCTGCATGAATGCATGCATGTAAACCTGGGTCGCACAGAGGCCAGAAAAGGGTGTCAGAACCTGTACAATTGGAGTTATAGATGATTGCAATCATCGTGTGTGTTCTGGGAATCAATCCAGGTCCGATGAAGCTCTGCAAAAGCAGCCAGTGTTTTTGATCACTGAACCATCCATCTCTCCCCCAACTCTCTCTTTCATAGTATACAGGTGTGTGTCTGTCTGTCATGCAAAGCAAGAGTACTGCCATTAAATGAGTTTCTTCAATATTTTCAAAGATGTAGCCCAGGCTGGCCTTAAACTCATTATGTAGTCAAGGATGACCTAATCTTCCAAATGTTGTGATCACAGGCATCTATCATCATAAACTAGTGAGCTTTCACTTTTATTTTTATTTTATTAATTTTTATTTTTATTGAATTTCTGAGACAAGGTCTTACTATGTAGCTCCGGCTGTCCTGGAACTCAGTACGTAGCCCAGCTAGCCTTAAACTCACAGAGCTCTGCATGCCTCTACCTCCTGTGTGTTGGGACTGAAGAGGAGCACCACCATGCCTAGGTTGTTGTTGTTGCTTTGTTTTGTTTTCCTTTTATTTTTGAAGAGGTTCACAGCATATAGACTGTTTTTCATCCACCACTTCAAATATTTCACTCCTTTACCCTTTTCTTGCTTCTGATGAGACAGCAGGTATAACTCCAGTCTTTTCTCCTGTATAATTGAGTTGCTTTCCCTCCCTGGCTTCTGGAAGGATTACAAAAACAATTCCTGATGTTCTAAACTCTGAAGGTTATGCCCAGGTGTCATTTTCCTGCTTGTTTGGGTTTATCCACTTCCTGCATCCTGAACTTCCCAGATGTGTAATTTTGTGTCTGACTTCGATTTGGGGGATTGCTCAGTTGTGACTGCTCAACTGCCTCCCCTGACCCTTTCATGATTCTCCGGGTGCTCCTGGAGCTCCTGTGTCACAGCCTTTGAAGAGTCTGTATGCTCCTGGACGCTCTGCTCAGGGTTTCTCTGGCCTTAAAGACAGCGCGTAGTCCAAGCTAGCACTGGGCTTGCTTTGCCATGTCACTGTGTACTTACCATAATTATCTTTAATCATGTGCTGGGCTAAAGGACTGCTATCAGGTCATGGGGCAGCATGATGTGAGGAGGGAAAGCATTCTACAGTCTCATGACTGGGTCCTAGACTTGTGAACTGTGAGCTTCCTGTGTGCTTCTGAGCTCCCCTCCCTCTTGGGCAGGGGGAGATGGCTACAGCAGGCTGGAGTTGGGTATTTTCCTGTTGGGGCCTCGTTAGGCTCTAGCAAAACCTGGCCGAGATCTGGCCAGACCTGTTTCCCAAAGGCAGGCTTATTAAGAAGAACTTGGGGTATTTTGAACTATTTCTTTCCTTTCCCTTGCAGAATCTGAAGGGGATTTTTCTCTGATCCACAGGGCGCTAGCTTTGATGAGCTTCGAGACTGGACTCAGTTTCCCATGAGTCTTTTGTGCTCTGACTTGTTCACAGAGAACTTCCAGCAGTTTGCCAATTATAGCTCAGGTTTTCCTGTCATGGTTCCTGCACAGATATGAGCTTGGGGGTTTTCCTTACTTTCTCCAATTTGGGGTGGTGTGGGGGAGTGGTTTGCCTGTGACTTCATATCCCTGTGGTCCTAGAAGGAGACTCTTTGACTATTCTATTTTCTTAGTTTGCTAATATAACAGAATGGCAATTCCAGGATATTTATACTCTAGACTGGATGTCTTCCTCTGGTTTGTTTTAGCTGAAATGTGTAGGCAAGACAAAAGTGGACTTTGAAGGAGCTCTTCTGAAACCAAGAAGTCTGAATTTGAGCAGGATTTATCGATTGGCCTATTACACAAGTCCTATCTCAACTTTCAGAGACTTGTTTGTCTTCAGCTTGACCCAGAGAATTTGGAACCGAATAGGGTACATTCTGAGTGAGGACCTGCTGTGAGCAGTCCTAGACCACCTGATTACATCTTAACTGGAGGCTGGCCTGGAGGACTCAGGTCGCCTGTGTTTTATCTTATTCCTGGATTCATCCACTTTCCCCGCACATGCCATTTAATCTCTGAAACACTCCCCCCTGCATCTCTACAGGAGCACTCTAGCTTGGCCTGACTCTTCCCCAGGTCAGCAGCCCAGCCAGCACTCTGGAGCTGCTGTGCCCTGGGCTGATTGGTTTGACACAATCATTTTCAGACTCCACATGTTCTTTCTTGTTTTATTCCTTTGCTCGTTTGAGCACATCTTCACACACCTCTTCAGAGAGAAAAAAAACGAAAACAAAAACAAAAACAAATGAGAATTAGGTATGTTGCTGCATGTCTGAAATTCAAGAACTGGAGAGGCCGAGGCAGGAGGATTGTGAGTTTGAGATCAGCTGGGTTACATAGGGAGATTGTTTCAAAGTAGACACAAAAATACTTTAGAGGGCTAGAGAGATGGCTTAGTGGCAGGGAACTTTTTTTTTTTTTTTTTTTTTGGATTTTTTATTTTTTTTATTTTTTTATTTTTGGATTTGTTTTTTTTTTTTTTTTTTTTTTTTGAGACAGGGTTTTTCTGTGTAGCCCTGGCTGTCCTGGAACTCACTTGGCAGACCAGGCTAGCCTCGAACTCAGAAATCCGCCTGCCTCTGCCTCCCAGAGTGCTGGGATTACAGGCATGCGCCACCACCGCCCAGTAGCAAGGAACATTTATTGCTCTTGCAAAGGACATGGGTTCTATTCCCATGGCTTCATGGTGCCTCGCAACCATCCATACCTCCAGTTTCAGAGGCATCTTATTCTGGTCTCCATGAGCACCTATACACATGCAACGATACCCCACAGGGGCACACCTATACGCATACAATTTAACATAATAAAAAAACAAAACTCTTTAAAAGTCAGTTTTAGGGATTACTTACAGTTTTAGAACTGCTAAGATTACCCAACTTCCACCTTAAACAATACATTATCTGGTAACAGACACAACATTTCCTATTGTTGTATTTCATCGGCTTGCTGTGGACCTCAGTGCCTCTCCCCCCACCTTGATATCAGTGTGAAGTCATTGTCAGATGGTCCTGGGAGGATGGGGGAAAGGGGAGATTAGAGCCTTGCATGCTGTGAAAGTGGGGCTGGGCTGCACCTTGGTGTCCTCCAGGCCAGAAAGAGCGGAGCGTCCAAGAGATGTCTTGAGGCAAAGGTTAGAACTGAGATTACTAGGAAGTTTAGCCCATGGGATCCACAGACAAAAAAGAGACTCTCCTGACTGACCTGGAAGGCCAGCATCAGCCTGGAGCCATAGAGGACAGCGGGTTAAGTTCAAACTCAGAGCAGAGATTGATAATTCTTTCCACAAGTCTTTCCTGTGTAATCTGTTTTACCTGGCCACCCCACAGCTCACTCAGCTCTCGCTGCTGGTTCTTTTGGTGCTCAGGTGATGTGGATGGTCAGGCAGCATGTGTGCGGGAACATTTCTCTCATGGAGGCCGGGGGTGGGGGGGTGGGGGGGATGGAAATGTATATTTATTCATCAGAAAACTAGAGAGCAGAGATGATTAGGTGATAGAAGACACATGATAGCTTGTCTGTTTACAGGGTTGGAGAGAACTCAGACTCCCCTTCCTGTGGGATGGCTATTGTAAGACCTGGTTCCACAGTCAATAATACAACAGGAAAAAGAGGAGAGGAGAGGGGAGGGGAGGGGAGGGGGGAGAGGAAGAGAGGGGAGGGAAGGGGAGGGGAGGGGAGAGGGGAGGGGGGAGGGGAGGGGAGGGGGAGGGGAGGGGAGGGGGAGGGGGAGGGGAGGGGAGGGGAGGGGAGGGGGAGGGGAGGGAAGGGGAGGGGAGAGGAGAGGAGAGGGGAGGGGGAGGGGAGGGGAGAGGGGAGGGGAAGGGGAGGGGAGGGGAGGGGAGGGGAGAGGAGAGGAGAGGAGAGGAGAGAGGAGAGGAAGAGACAGCAATGCCAGAAGGGAGAAAGAGCAGAGTAGCTGGGACCCCCGGCTCCTGGTAACTTAGAATAGTCTAAAGGTAGCCCAGCCACCTGAACAGGAACAAAAGGAGGCTGGAGAGGGGGCTCAGGGGTTCAAAGCACTTCCTACTATTTCAGGGGACCTGAGTTTAATTCCCAGCACCTACATGGCACCTCACAAATGTTTGTAACTACAGTTCCAGGGAATTTAATGGCCTGTTTTGCAGAGGAAAATACCTATACACATTAAAAAACAACAACAACAACAACAAAAACCACCCTTGCGCTGGTGAGGTGGCTGACCAGGTAAAGGCCTGGCAACTTTTAAGTTTAATCTCTGGACCTCCTGTAAAGGAAGAAGGAGAGAGCAGACTCCATAGTCTGACCTCCACACACTTGTATACACACATGCACACACCTACCCACACATGCACATCCACACCCACACACGCACACACTCACACACACATGCACACACACACACATGCACATACTCACACACACATGCACACACATACATGCACACACTCACACACACATGCACATACACCCCCACACATGCACATACACACCCACACATGCACACACACCCCCACACATGCACACACTCACACACACATGCACACACACACACACACACACATATACCATCACCAACACCAACCATAACAAAGATAAAAATGTTTAAAAAACAAAAAGTTGGGCAGCAGTGGCTCATACCTTTAGTCCCAGCACTTCAGAGGCATAGATAGGCAGGAGACTCTCCATGTTCCAGGCCAACCTGAACTACAGAGTGAGTTCCAGGATGTCCAGGGCTACACAGAGAAACTTTGTCTCAAGAAAACATATAGATAGATAGATAGATAGATAGATAGATAGATAGATAGATAGTTAGATAGATAGATAGATGTTGCAACTAAGGGTAAACCACTTTGACTCAACCTGATGACTTTAAGTTTAAAAATACAGCAAATAGATTAGAAAAAGGCATAGCCAAATGTTGACAAAAGAAGAGATTTGGAAAGCTCAAGTGAAAGAAATCTTTGAAAAGAATAAAATTACAAAGGCTGGCACAGTACAAGAAAGTTATCAGAGGATTGGGAGATAGGTCTGGAATTTAGAACAGGAATTTCATAAAAATAAAAAACGGGTTGAGAAAGGAGAGGCAATATTTAAACAAAGAGGTGAAGAAAAAAATCTTCACAAAGAAAGGCTTTATCTTCAAATTGAAAGAATTCTTTGAGCTCTAAGGAAGTGGGGACCAAAAAAAGAACCCACTAGAGATTCCAGGACAGTGTTCTAATTCCAAAGACACATTTCTAGACTTCCAGACAGGAAGAGCCAGTTATTTTCACAGAAAAAGACTCACCCTGGCTTGAGATTGCAATCAGCAGCTCAGAAGTCAGAAAGCAGCAGGACAATGTCTACTGACGACCATCAGTGTGGTTTAAAAATCAAAACCCAAACACATGTAACTTCAGAAACCCACTTTAAACAAAGTCAAAAGGGAAGGAAGGTTGAAACTCAGAGGTTGTGTACAGAGATGCCAACGAGTAAATGTAAACTAAAGGAAGTGACATCAGACACTATTAGTATTGTCAAAACAGGATGAACAATACTATCTTGTAAGGATAGAGGGGAGATGTGGGTGTAACAACTTTGGCTATGTCCATCATTTTCAAAAGGACTGTCCAAAGCAACGTCGAGTAGAAGAATGAAGGAAAAATACAATTATACTAGATTTTCACACATCTTGTTTAGACTTAGAAAGCCCAACAGATGTGTGTGTGTAGGTGTGTGTGTGTGTGTGTGTGTGTGCATGTGTGTGTGAGTGTGTGCATGTGTGGGGGTGTGTGTGCATGTGTGTATACAAGTGTGTGGGCTTAGAACTTGTAGCCTTAGAACTACAGAAGAAATTCAACAAAAAAAATAAATTGATCTAAAAGATGCACGGAATGGGCCATCTTATAACTCCCCCTTCTTTCCTTTTCTAGGTCAGGTCAGTGTAATCCAGGCTGGCCTCGAACTTGCAGGCTCTCCCTGTGTTAGCCTCCGCAGTGCTATTACCACATCTGCTGCCATAGTCTTTATTTATTTTATTTTTTTATTTTTTGCATATACAAACAGTTAATTCTGTCTTTGATTTCAAAGGACATTCTAAGCTGATTTATAAAAGTGGGAGTTTCCCGGGGCTTATTTCCTGATTGCAGTCTCTGATAGGAGGGGGGATAGAGAGAACCGAACAATAAAAGGAGACACTGCTCAAAGCCGTCTAATTACTTGGAAATTACAATGAATGATACAAAGCAGTCTTTTACTAAAATGTAAATGAACCTAAAATTGCCAACCTCGAAGAAAGCAATAATGGGGAAAACTTCATACAAAAACATACATGATGCAGCTCAAATGACCTCAAATGGGAATCCATAGGCTTGACCCTTTACTTTTTAAAAAGAGTATAGAGAAAAAGTAAAAAAATCAACTTAAGGAGTTAGAACACCACCAAAATGAAACAAGAAGAGAGAATAAAGACATAAATCAATAAATGGGAGGCAATGAAGAAAGTGACAAAGACAGCTACAGCTGGCATCTGTGAAAGACGGCGGGCGGCGCGCAGATGAGGAGCCAGAAACACGTCTGAGGCTGAACAACAGCGTGCGGCAAAGAAGCACCGTCTGCTAAAGTGACAGAGAAGGCACGGAACCAGCAAGAGAAAAGCAGAGAGCCGGCTGGGAGTCCTTTGTCCAGACGCCCCAGTCCCTGATGTGGGACAGCCTTGCTGCGAAGGCCCATCGGGTCCTCCCTCCACACCCCTCACCAAAGCAGTGTAGCCAGCCTGAGCTGAGAGAGCGGGGTAGCATAGGGTATGTAAAAATCGGGCAGTCCGTGGACCTGAAAGTGGCTAAGAAGCCACGAGACCTACCAAAGGGCAAAGAAATGTTACTGACACAAAATAACAGAGGCAAAAATGGAAATAACAAAATAAAAAAAAAACCTTTTTTTCTTTCCTGCCTGAGCCTCACGAACCCTAGTGGAGCTCAACTCGAATTTTGTGTTTTTCCTGTCTGGGTTTCTGTTCCTTGGTTCCTTTCTGGCAAATCGAAGTAAAACAAAGCATTGAGGTGACCTAATGAAAGACACCAGTGCGTGCAGACGTGCATAGAAAGGAAAAGGTTGATAAAAAGGACATTTATTTAATTTCAGAGCACTTCCCAAGAGAAACAGCAGGGATAACCTCGCCACGGAAGACTGGAAGAGGTCACGTGACACAAGCCATCAGGTCACCAGGACCAAATCCAGTCACACACAATTGGACGGGTGGCCATGACAGCAACACTGTCTCTGCTGTGGTTGTTTTTAAAAATGCAGAAACAATATAGAATATTTTCAAACTCAGATTATGCAAAGCACCTGCTCTAGACACTCTTAAGAGAACTTCAATCACGAGACCTGACTTCCGGGTTGAAAGCATGGATGCCATCGAAGGCAATTCACGACTCCTCGGGGGCTGGGTTTCTGTTCTGAAGGGTGTTGATGGGTGTTAATATTAACAAAATTTACTTGCGTTAATACATGAACACAGGTATAACAAATTCCAATGATGTACAGGTACCAATGTATTATTGGGGGTCAGAAGAGGGCATAGGATTCCTGGAACTGGACTTACTGCAGTTGTGGGAGTGCATGCTGGGAGTCAAGCCTGGGTTCTCTGCTGCAATCCTAAACTCTCTTAACCGTTGAGTCACCCCCACCCCCCATATGCTAATGGATGGATTCAGTGGCTATGGAAGCAAATGCCTGTGAGCTATACCATGACTCTCAGTTGATTTAGAAAACTCAGAGTTCTCCATTGTAACTTCAACTTTTCTGTATGTTTGACAATTTCAAAAAAAAGAGTAATTAAGGATTTATAGGGAAAGTGAGAAGACCACCTACCAATTAGGAAAAACTTCGGCAATGCAAGTATCCGATAAAACGTTATTATTGTATTACATGGAATGTTTTGTCAAACCCAAGATAAATGTTAGCAAATTCAAATAGGAAGCTGCAATGACAAACAGACCCAGAAACTACTTTAACAGTAGCCAAGATAATGCAATTTAAAGTTCCTACCCGGATTATAAACATTCCAAAGCCAGCAAGGCTGACTTGGAGGGTGTTGAATGGGTGTTTTGACACTTTGATGCTATATGGCTAAGCTCTTTTGATTTGTGGCATGAATTTGGCAACATCCATTAAAAATAGTCATTCATCTTGACCCAGAAATTCGACCCTGTGGGACATAAATAAGGAAATAGAAATAAGAATATTTGTTTCGTCCTTGTTTTTAGTAGCAAAACCCCAAAACTGAAAATAACAACTATTACATTAATGGGTGGACTCTTAACTATTGTATAGAAAACTATGTAAGCATTACAGTAAGTCTATACCAGCTGACCAAAAAACATTTTATATAAGTATGTGGGTCTATGTGTAAATGTTTGTATATGTGTTTATCTACAAAGGGAAAGAAAAATATGCAGAAAATAGATACAAGAGAATCTTTTATTGCTTAAAAACAATATAGATGTACATAGATATGCCTACCTAAATGCACAGAAAAATATAATGGAATCCACACAGTTGTTACATTGGTTGGGATGGAAGCATTTATACAGAGTGAGACAGAGAGACAGAGAGAGAGAGAGAGAGAGAGAGAGAGAGAGAGAGAGAGACAGAGACAGAGACAGAGACAGAGAGACAGACAGAGAGAGAGAAGGAAAAACGTTTTGATGGCATGGTACCATTTCTGCTAATTTCTCTCACTCCATGCACAACTTGTAACTGATCACCGAGACTACCCATTTGGATAAACTAATTAAGGAAGAAGACTACTGTGAAAACTGTGGGAAGTATTGTCTATAGATCCACTGCCAAGCTCCGACTGAGAAGATGAAATCTGAGAAAACCAGCAGTTGGAAACAGGACAAGTAACTCACAAGCTCAGAACAAAATCTGTGAGAATGGAGATCAAAGGCGCCGGAGAAGATCTGGATGCCAGAACAGAGAGCCTGTGTACAAGGAAGGATGCGCCCAATGCCAAGATCGAGCAAGATGGGTAGAGACTTAGAGCAGGGCTTGCTTGTGGTATTATGTTTCTGAGCTAGGGTCTTGCTCGGGTAGCCCAGATCAGTCTAGAACATACTATGTACTACAGAGGAGCCTTGACTGGTGATCCTCCAGGCTCAGTTTCCTGGTGTGTGCCACCGTGTCTGATGCAGGGGTAGGTTGTTTTATTTACTTACTTTTCTAGTGTGTTAAGATTTGATTGTTATTAGCTTATTAGATTTGCTGCTTGGCAATCTCACGCATGTCTATAACGCGTCTTGATAACTCTCCGCACCTACCCTCTCTTCTCCCTCCGACCAGTCTGTCCCCCAACTTCCTCCCTACAGATTCCTTTCCCCTATTCCTGTCTACGTGTTTTGTACTGATTTTAACCAGGGCTGACGGTGTGACCTTAGTTTGGATCTATCTGTTGGAGCCTGGTGGGCTCTCTAGTGGATACAAGATTAAAGATAATGACTCCGCCTCCCTCGGAACCCTTCATTAGCCAGTAGTTCAGGTAGGGCTCCAAGAACTGGCCTTTCATCCGTGATCAACCCTTGACAAGCACAGTCTTGTACAGACACCTGCATCTCCTATGAGATCACGATGGTAGACGCCGTGCCCTGAAGATAGCATTTCACAGTTCTACTCACTATCTTCCCACTCTGATTCAGCTCCCTCATCCAGGATGCGCCCTGGAGCCATGGGGGAGGGGGTAACTGAGAACACTGGGCCCTCTCTCATCCTCAGTACCTGGTGCAGCCGTCAGTTTCTGCATTTAAAGGTGTGATAGAAACAGCATAAACTTATCGCCGACTAGCTTACAAATGAATGGGACTCAGACCATGGTTGTTTTATTTGGCTTTGACAATTACTGGGGTCACCCCTAATCTAATTCTCTCACCGCAGGCCTGTCTACCTCCCCAGGGGTGTACCCCAGATACTTGCTCTTTTTCCTGGCCGTGTGCTCACGGTTTCTCTCCCATCATGGCGCCTTCTTCCCCCTCCTCCCTCTTCCTCTTTCCTCCCAATCTCTCCTCCTCCAACCACGGCACCCCAAACCCACCCACCTCTAATCCCTCCAGTAATTGGCTGCCGCCAATTTTATTTAACCAATAGTTTAAAATCAATGGACAAGGTTTGCCCAACAAAACTTGTAGGCCCAGACCTCCTGGGTATAGAATTTAACATCACAATACATAGCCATAGACTAAGCCTCAACACGGAGAGAAGATTTCTTAATTGATGATGAGTAGCATTTTTCTTTTTTCTTTTTTTTTTTAAGATTTATTTATTTTTTATGCATATGAGTACACTGTAGCTGTCTTCAGACACAGCAGAAGAGGGCATCAAATCCCATTACAGATGGTTGTGAGCCACCAGGTGGTTGCTGGGAATTGAACTCAGGACCTCTGGAAGAGCAGTCAGTGCTCTTAACCGCTGAGCCATCTCCCCAGCCCCAAGTAGCATTTTTCTTTGTGTATAAACATAAATATTTTACAAGCTGCTTGGTCTATGTCATTTAGCTAAACAATCTCAGTCCATTCTCTCCTAGGCTCCATGGACCTCACATCTAATCAGAGCATGAGTGGTGGCTTCCATAACAGTTGGCCCACTATTGTACCACTGGTGACATCTTCCCGGGTGGGTTGACCTTGGAGTTCACACAGTTTGACCTTGGAGTTCACAGACTTTGCAGTTGGATAAAACTGTCAAATCAGCCCCCTCATTCCCCACCCCACCCCACAGCAGCGTGCAGAGCACCTCCTGGCACCAAGAAGCCTGCCAGCAGGTAGGCAGAGTCTAGCTCAGATCCAGATAGATCTCTCTATATCTTGCAACTAATGTGTATGATGTCTTCAGTAATAGGGTAAACTTTTTACTTAGTTTTGATAGGCAACCAGGAGTTTATATTGTTTTATGGGTCTCTGGTGCTTCCCTGACCAACCATTTATAAGGAAGTGTGCTTCATGCCTAGCACTGAGACTTTTGTTCAATGACTTCTAGGGTTCAGCATTACAGGGCATCTCTCTTCTAATTCTTTTAAATGATTATATATTGGGATTGGAGAATTGGCTCAATGCACTGGCTGCTCTTTTGGGAGATCCTGAGTTCAAATCCCAGCAACCATATGGGATCCAGTACCCTCTTCTTATGTGCATGAAGACAGTTTACTCATACATATATAAGATAAATAAATAGGTCTTTTTTAAAAAGATCTAATACATACACACAAACATACACACACATATACACTGTAGCTGTCTTCAGACACACCAGAAGAGAGCATCAGATCTCATTACATACAGATGGTTGTGAGCCACCATGTGGTCGCTGGGAATTGAACTCAGGACCTCTGGAAGAGCAGTCAGTGGTCTTAATTGCTGAGCCATCTCTCCAGCCCCATAAATCTTTAAAATATTATTATATTTTATTAATTCATCTTGTGTGTATGTGCTCACATATACAGGCCAGAGAATAATGTTTGTGAGCATCAGTTCTCTGTTTTTACAGTGTGAGTCCCAGGAATTGAACTCAGGTCATCCTGCTTGGTGGCAAGCACCTTTATCCTCTGAGCTATCTCACCAGCCCAACTCCACCACCCTTTTAAAATACTTATATTTTTAAACTGACTTACAAAGTAGTAGGTTTGCTTTTTTTCCCTTTTTCTTTGTGCACTTTCTTTTTGGTTAACCCTCATTCCCTGCCTCCTGGTTTCCCCCATCCTCTCACCCATCGCAGCAGTACCTGGGAGACGTGTGTTCAGTGTAGGGACAGTCACAGGAGAGAATATGGATGGTACACTGGGTGAACCCTCAAGTGCTCGTTCTCCTAGACAACACTTGTGAATTGACACTGTTAGAAGGTGGGTCAGGTGTGATGATGCACACCTTTTATTTTTATATTTATTTATTTATTATATATAAGCACACTGTAGCTGTCTTCAGACACCAGAATAGGGTGTCAGATCTCTTTATGGATGGTTGTGAGCCACCATGTGGATGCTGGGCTTTGAACTCATGACCTTTGGAAGAGCAGTCAGTGCTCTTACCCGCTGAGCCATCTCTCCAGCCCCGATGCACACCTTTAATCCCAGCAGTTGGGAGGCAGAGGCAGGCAGGTCTCTCTCGGGTTGGCCAGCCTGGTTTCCACAGAGAGTTCCAAAGAAACAGAACTCAGAAACAAAACTAAACAAGCAAGAACAATGAAAATATAGTATTATTAAGAAAACAGTATTTCCATGAAGACATAATCGATCAGCACTAACACTAATTAAGCTTTCTTGTGTTCTGACACAGCCGAGTTAATAATACACTGAAGACATCCCTGTATTATATCTTTTAAGCTTCCCTGGACCCTATGGGGTAGAAACCACTATCTGCTCTTTCTATGCAATGGAACTGAAGTTTACAGAGGTGAAAGTAATTTTCTCAGAGTTACAAAAGTAAAAATTCTCACCCAAGACTTAAACCATGAGCTCACGGTCTTCACTGTTCTGTTATACAACAGCTGTCATTTGTGGTCACAGCCCAGGGTAATCTGTAAACACTATTTTTTCCTCCAGTGTCTTCTGTTTCAGAGCTGAGGGACCCATTCTTTGGAGATTCTGGATAGATGAAGCTCTAACTGCGGTTTATAATTTCTTATCGCATTTCAGTAATCGGAGTCCCACAAAATTAATTGAATTGCAAGTAACATTCTTAATGAGTTGCTATAAAACATATCGCTTGTAAATTCTGAGCACCACGTAAATTAAATATATTGCATTTCTTTGAAAACTTCTATTTAAAAACAAAACACACATCTTTAGTGTTTCTGGAAGGTTTTTTTTTTCTAAATAATATTTTACTGTGAACTTTTCCTTGGCAATTGGTATGATTTCCTAGAGACTCCTACTGAGTATACACTTACTAAGTAAACATAAAACTTGACTCCCCATGTAACTAGGAGTAACAACTGCTTGCCAGTGGTGATGGGCTTCACAGTCATGAGCAGGCTGATCAAGGCCCTCCCTGGGCCCCAGCCCCACCTCCCTGATGGTTCATAGTTGGGCTCCAGAAGCTTTACCAAAGCTATTTGTCATGACGACCTCCTTTCTCCCAATGTTTTGACTAAACATTCCCTCATTTTCCCAGAGTCAAGAATCCAATTTTAAAATTCTTACCTGATCACATTTCCTCTACTATGTCAACTCGACCATAATTGCTTTGAACATCTAACCTTTCCCTCACCCCCACCACATCCACACAGCTACACATTACAATATACGTAGTTAAAAGAGAGAACTCTTGGAGGAGGGGAGGAGATGTGACAGCCCCTGTTATAAGATCATTGTAATATTAAAAAAAAAATAAAAAGAAGAAAGAAATGAGACAGATGGTGCACACTGGAGACATGTGGAAGTTTGCTTGAAAAATAGCTCCAGAAATTCTATTGAGACTGAAAGTGAATTATGCAAATCAGCATTTTTGCATAAAGGCGTCCTGGAAAACAAGGAAATTACCCTGGTCTTTAGTCTTCCACAATCTTGTCAAAGAATGTCAACTGGACTGACACCATCCAGAATTCTTATTTAAGGAAACAAAACAAAATTCTACAGCCACTCATTTGAATTACAATGGAAAGAGATACTTTTGGGTGAAATCATCAAACATTGTTTTCTCTATTGCCCTACTTAAGTTTCATTCAGTACCATAACCATTACTACGCTCTTTGATGAGGTATCCGGCATTTTTATTACATATAATGCACATAGGGAAGGCCTTCTAATAAACTTACTAGATATTCCATTAGATTAATTCATGTGCCATAAAAACATGATGGAAATTTTATTTTTTTTAAATGATATTTATTGCCTTAAGGAATGATTTTCTCAGGGCCCTCTTAAGCATCATAGGTTCCTCTGATTCCTAGAGAGTCCCCTATAGCAGTGGTTCTCAGCCTTCCTAAAGCTGCAGCCCTTTAATACCGTTGAGGGGTCTCAACCCACAGGCTGAGACCCACTGCCTTATGAAATTTTGAGGAATAAGGTAAATACTGGTGGGAGCTTTATGTAATATAGATTGTTTGAGGGGAACAAAGAGCAAAAAAAATAATAATATGAAATTTTATTTCAGTGATTGAAAAAAAAAACAGGCTAGTTGTCAGAAATGTGCTTTAGGTGTAGGGCCATCAGTGTGGCTCTGCCTTCATGAATGTGAATACCGACATCTTTGTTTAGGATTGGGAAAAAGACAGGTGAAGAATTCATTATAACAAAACAAAATATTCTGATGAGACCCCTCATGGCAGCAAAGAATATAGGTTTCTGTTTTATTGTACCCAAAACTTAGGGTAAGTACACTGATAAAAACTACAACTTCCCCTAATAAAACCTGTAAAAAGAAAAGAAAAGAATGGAAAAGAAAAGAGGGAAGGAAGGCAGACAGGCAAAAAAGAAATGGGGCCATGGTGTGGTGGTACACACCTCTAATCTCAGTACTTGGAAGGCAGAGGCAGGGGGATTTCCATGCAAGACATACATGCGGAGTTCAGGCCATCTGGGACTACACAGTGAGACCCTGAATCTGAATCATGTTTTTTTTTTTTTTTTTTTTTTTGTTGTTGTTGTTGTTGTTTTGTTTTTTAAAGGTTGTTTAAGAGGATGCACCGCTCTTTCAGAAGTCCTGAGTTTGGTCTAGCACCAACGGCAGGGAAGTTTCCAGCTACCTGTAACACCAGCTCCAGTTCCAGGGAATCTGATGCTACAGTGGGCACATGCATATACACACACACGCCCTCTCCCACATAATTTAAGCAAACAGACAAAACTACTTTTAGAAAGGAAGGAAGGAAGAAAAGAAAGGAAGAAAGAAAGAGAGAGAAAGAAAGAAGGAAAGAGAAGGAAAGAAAGAGAGAGAGAAAGAAAGAAGGAAGGAAGGAAAGAAGGAAGGAAGGAAAGAAAGAGAAAGAAGGAAGAAAGAAAGAAAAAGCAACCAAGCAAGCCCTGGTTCATACTCTTTGGATCTCTAGTGTAATCCTGCACTTTTTTCCATATGTGTGCATTTTTAAACTACCCACTTACTGGCTTTAGAAAGGTCTACATTTATCTTTAAATTTTATCAGAAGGGAAGAAGGCTGATAAGTAAGGTTTTAATACAAAAAGATAGTTTACCAGGAAAGATTATGAAATTTCATTTCCCAAAGATGATAAACTGATGGATATTTACCTACTTTCTCTCCAATAGCTTGGATTAGGTGACATTTTCTTGGAAGCAAAAAGCCTCCTTCAAGGCTTAAACTTTTAGAACGATAATGGAATTTGACAAGATAAAGTATTTCTAATAGAAATGAAGGAATCATATTATTTTTCTCTCAAATAGGTTAATTTTATTTTTTTGAGCGAACTTGGGGCTGAACGTTATTAGGGACATGTTTTCATTATAATTTAATAGTACTAAGCAAAATTATTTTCTGAGGCTTGATGTATGTGACTGCCACCCACTCTCAGGGCCGCGGTGTGAGTTTGTGTCCAGCGATGTGTGTTTCTCTGCGTAGGCTAATATTCTAGCTTCCTTTGAAAAGATTCTTTCAAACATGTGTTCAACATTTACTTACTCAGACAAGATAAGCCGGAGGCTGGGCAGGGCACAGCTGCAGACTGGAATCAAAGGAAGTAACAACACTCAATTACTCTTATTTTCCTTGGCAAGGCAGCCCCGGCTCCACACCTACCCCCTTCCTCCCCACCCCATCCCCCACTTCCCCTCCCTCCCCCCAGCCATAGTCCTTTATGGTCTAGCTCTCTTGGTCAGCACTTGCGTTACTTCTCTGTCGATGGCTTCTGGGAGACTGTGGGTTCGAGTCTCTCCAGCTGCTCCCCAGCATCACCGAGGTTACAAATCACCTGATTCTAAAATCCCAGCTGGACTCACTCCAGCGATAAAGCGGAGCATCTGAACGTTTAATGACATCCGCAAGTGATTCTGATTGAGCTGAACCCTAGGAATGCTTCCTGAAGGCTGGCCAGGGTGGAACTAGCCTGAGAACCCAAGCTCTCCCCAGGTTCTCTGCCGTCAAGCCCAGCTCCCCAAATGTTCAGACCTGCTTCAGAAAGGCTGGCTGGCAGAAGTGGCTCAGCTGCCTCCCACGGTCTCATCTGACTTTTCCCGAGCACCCCGCCACCCCCCCCCCCCACACACACACACACACCCAGCTTCCTTTCTGACTGAATTGAAATCCTTGGGAAGTGGTGCTTTTAAATACTCCATCTGCTCAGATTTTTCACCAGACAGTGAAGTCGGCACCACCTTCCCACTTCTGCAGACCAAAATAGCCTTCCTGGGCTTGCCTGACTCTAAAAGCCGTGTTTCCTGACAATCATGGCACCTCATGGCCACTTGGCTTCACACAAGAGGGACTTCCCTACCCCGCAATGCAATTAGGATGGAAATAAACTCATAATGCTGGAAAGAATGTTTATATATCGTCCAATAGCTCTCTAATTTAAATAAAAGTATAGTCAGGTACATAAGAAAAGGGCAGGAATGCCGGGCAGTGGTGACGCATACCTGTAATCCCAGCACTTGGGAGGCAGAGGCAGGTGGATTTCTGAGTTTGAGGCCAGCCTGGTCTACAGAGTGAGTTCCAGGACAGCCAAGGCTATACAGAAAAGCTCCGTCTTGAAAGACCAAATTTAAAAAAAAGAAAGAAAAAGAAAGGAAGGAAGGAAGGAAGGAAGGAAGGAAGGAAGGAAGAAAGAAAGAAAGAAAGAAAGAAAGAAAGAAAGAAAGAAAGAAGGAAGAAAAAAAGAAAAAGAAAAGGGCAGGAAGCAAACATTTTATTGAGTCCTTAACACGTGCCAGAAATGTCCTGTGCTGGGGTTTCAACAAGCTTTCAAAGTAGATATTATATCCACTTGTTTAAACTCAGAAAATCAATCTGTAAAGTCATTAGTCAACAGAGATTAGAGTTACAGCGGAATCTAGGTTTTAATAGAAACAATAATGCTCTTTTGGGGAGTGTGGTGCACACCTCTCTCCTAGCACTTGGCTGAGGCTGGAGGATCTCAAGTTCAAGGTGGGCTATAGAACCTCTCATCTCAAAAACACAAAACAAAAAAGGAGAACAGCCTCCCAAACCTATTACTTATTGTCTTAGTGTTCTATTGCTGTGAAGAGACACTGTGAACCCGGCAATTCTTATAAAAGAAATGATTTAATGGGGGCCTTCTTACATTAGAGGTTTGGTCCATGATTGTCACAGTGGGAAGTGTGGCAGTGTGCAAGTCAACACCGTGCTGGAGGAGTAGCTGAGAGTTCTACATCAGATACACAGGAAACAGGAAGAGAGGGACTCTGGGTCTGGTTTGAGCATTTGAAACCTTAAAGCCCATCCCATGCCCAATGACATACTTCCCCCAACAAAGCCATACCTACTCCAACAAGGACTACACCTCCTAACAGTGCCACTCCCTGGTGACCAAGCACTCAAATCTATGAGCCGACAGGAACCTTTAGATTCATACCACAACACTTATTAAACACCTATGTAGGACATAATTCTAAACATTAATAAAAATTATCTACAGTTGTCTTAATTCCTTGAGGTGGTATCATATTGTGCCCATCTCGCAGAGGAAACACAGGTACAGAAGACTTAGAAACTTACTCAAAGTCACCTAGTTAGTGGGTGGCACAAGATTTAACTTCTATGAATCAAATACTCTGGCTGCTGGAGAGATGGTTCAGCAGTTAAGTGCGCCTGCTGTTCTTGTTAGAGGAGCTGGGTTCCCTTTCCCAGCA
>NC_067489.1:62423348-62528348 GCF_947179515.1 Apodemus sylvaticus
AATAAAGTAAAAGGAAATCTGAGGGAAAGGAAAAGGTATGGGAAAGGTGAAGAGTAGAGAGAAGTGGGGGTGCTGCCTCTCCGAGGGGAAATAGTCGGGGGGGTCTGGATTATGAGGGGGAGACTAGCTGAGGGAATCTGGATTATGAGGGGGAGACTAGCTGGGGAAGGATCTGGATTATGAGGGGGAGACTAGCTGAGGGAATCTGGATTATGAGGGGGAGACTAGCTGGGGGGATCTGGATTATGAGGGGGAGACTAGCTGGGGGGATCTGGATTATGAGGGGGAGACTAGCTAGGGGAATCTGGATTATGAGGGGGAGACTAGCTGGGGGAATCTGGATTATGAGGGGGAAACTAGCTGGGGGAATCTGGATTATGAGGGGGAGACTAGCTGGGGGGGGGGGATCTGGATTATGAGGAGGAGACTAGCTATAGGGAAGAGCCTCCACTACATACACAGGACACCTTGCTACAAGGTGGCACTGCAACCCTGTAATTCTAGTACTTGGGAAGCTGAGGCAGGAGTTTCCAGACCAACCTAACCAACGCAAAACCCTGTCTTTAAGGCGTGTTGGGGATGCTAAAGAGATGGCTCAGCAGTTAAGTCACTGGCTCACTGCTGCTATAACAGGTATGAATTCTATCCCAAACATCCACATCAAACACTCACAACTGTTTGTTACCTTCAGTCCCAAAGATCTAGCAGCCTCTTCTGGCCTCCACGGGCAATACCACACATGCGGTGCACATAAATTCACACAGGCACACATACAAATCCATAAAAAAGCAAACAAAACAATCTGTGTGACGGAGAGTTGGAGCAACAGCTGAGATTGGGGGGGGCGAGACTCCTGACTTCTGGTTTTGAGGCTACCAAGGGTAAACTGAGGTAGAGCAGTGGGTAATTCATGCCTCTCGGGTGTGCAGCATCTCAGGGAGAAGGAGAAGTTTGTTTTAGTGAAGTCATTTTCAACTGTCCCTTCTCCACACTCTAGAAGAGTTTAATGATCCTCTCCCTGCTCGATAAAGACCATTAAAAAGAAATCAACCACCAGTGCTTATGAGACCCTGCAGACTACTGCTGGTTAATTCTGCTCATACTCCAGGCTGTCTCTCAATCTTTCTTACATAAATACATCTGGAAGAACTGAAGGGCTTCCTGTCCTTCAAGGAAGACCTTGTATTCCACCAGAGTGCACAAAACCAAAAGGTCCTGACAACATTCTTCCCTATCAAAAATAGGGAACAGTCACGCCCTGTGTGATTCTTCTAAAATCTCTTTTAAAAATACGGACAGAAAGGGATCAAAACCAAGGCAGCCTTGCTTGAGCTCACTGTTCAATCCACTTGCCCTGACCTCTAAGTAAAAAAGTACCAAGAGACACATAGGAATCACCACGGTTCAACTCTCTGCAGGTACAGGACAGAAAACAGAATCTCAGGAGGAAGCAGGGTTCCCCTTTGCCAATCCTTGGGTACAGTGGGGGATGGGGGTGACACTCACTCCTTTAGGAAAAAGATTCCAATCTTTTGTTCCTATTCCACAATGTACAAACCACTACTGGTGAATAACTAAGTATGCATGGATTATGTAAGACACACAGGTGAATCACAGTTCATCCTTACAGAACACTTTTGGCCCCTAGATTTAAGGGCCAAAAAATGACATTCCTTCTTATAAAAAGAGACTGCCCACCACCCACCCACACAGTAAGAATTACAGAAACAGGCTCAGACAGGATCACACATCCTAGAAATAAACTGTTGTTTCTTTAATTTCTTTTGAAGATAAAATGTTGTCCTTTTGCTACTGTTCTCTAATGTCTACAAAGCTGGCCTTCTCAATTTCTCAGTCACAGTTCTGAAGTTGAGGCAGGGGCTTGGTTGAGTTAGAGACCACCTGGATCATCCTAAGTCCCAGACCAGCTAAGGCTACAAAGTAAGGCCCTGAATCAAAATAAAGAAGGTACCTGTGATGGTCCCTGCTTCTTTGTCCCCTCCTATTTCATCCCTGTACGGCACACAGTAAATATAAAAGTTTAAAAAAATAAACCGTTCGGGTAAGTTTTACCTTGAAAAGATACAGTGAGAGAAAGCACTGAGCCAGCTCTCAGAGTGTGGAGGTAAGGGGTCCACTGTTTGATTCTGACAACACTCACATTTTAAACTAACCCCCTCCCCAACTGCAACTGGGAAAAGTGACATTAAACTACCAGAGAATCGGTGCTGTACTAGAGTCAGCCTCCCAGATCCCTCATCTCACCTTGTTACTTGGTTCTCAGAAACTATCAGTGATTGACCCTGCCCAGAAGATTCCGTCAAAATCCACACACAATTCTAGCCTAGCAGGATGCTGTCCTTCTCTGACTTCTCACCCCGTCCACACAGTGCCAGAGCAAAGCCGTATACACCTCATCGTAGGTCTGTCCTTTCCCAGAGGTGAAACTAAGTTAAACCACAAAAGATTGCTGTCTCTGGCCCTATGTGCAAATCCTGGGACTCGAGAGAGAAGGGATTTAATTGAGTAACAGTTTAAGGTTACAATCCATCGTGGTGGGATAGAATGGTGGTAGTAGGGGCTTATTCACATCTGGGTAGGTCAGGATGCAAAGAGAAGGGATAATGGCATTCAGATGGCTTTTTCCAGGACCACAGTCCATGGAATGGTGGTTCCCACATCAAGATGTGTGGTATGTCTTCAACTAAACCTCTCTTCCAGAGCTCCTGCCCTCCTACCTCTAACCAGGGATAGGTGTGTGGGCAGCCATGCCTTACACAGTGATTCAGGAAAGGGACGTTGTTCTCACCAGCAAAATGTTGACCAAAGCCATCCCTAAAGCACAGCTGTGACGTCCCCTGGCCCTTCCTCTTGCCACTGCCACTCTGAGGCTGGAGCCACGGGGTCAGGGGCCAATGGAGACCAAGCACTGTAGTGAGAACAGGGAAGTTCTCCCTTCCCAGAAGTCAGGAAACCACCCTGGGCTACCCTTTTCTGGCAACAGGAAGCTGAAGCAAGGACAGGAAGTAATTAGTGACTTTCAGCTGTACAATAAAAAAAAAAACCTCTTCAAGTTTCGTTTGTTTGTATTTTTAAAAGAATTATATAAAAGGTAAGAAATAAAGATGATTTTTTTTTTTGAGACTCAGTCCCACTACGCAGCCCCAGTACTCACTAAGTGGACCTTAAACTCAGACATCCTCCTGCCTCTGACTCCCCAGAATAGGAATTAAAAGCATGCAGTATCTCACTGCTCAAGAATGGCATTTCCAAAGCACCAGTCCATCTTTATCCACAGTTTATCCATCTCCCAGCTGTGCAGGGAATTCACTTTGTGTTGCTGTATACACGCATGTGCGCTGGTATGTGTGCCTGTGTGCTGTGTGCAGATGTGTGGAGGCTACAGGCTGACTCCCGCCTCCTCCTCTGTTGCTCTTCCCTTATCTTTTCGGGCTGAGTCTCTCCATGGAACTGCTGACTGGCTACACTAGCTGGCCCGTGAGCCCCAGGGATGCTCCTGTCTCTGCCTCCTGTCTCACCAAGACGAGGAGAGACCTGTGCTGATGCTCCAGGCTACTGATGTGCGTTCTGAGGTTCCAAACACAGGTTCTCATTCTTGCGCAGTAAGCACATTACCCACGGAGCCAGCCTGACAGTACGTTTTAAAAATACTATGGGCTAATGACATCATTGGAGCAAGCCTGGCTCTAGAGCAGTAGCCGACCTCAACTACTCAAGGCTTTCCTTTGTTTAAGATCAGCATGATCTTCAGACTGGTGACTCTGGCTCAAGAAACAGTGCAACACAAGGAACAGCCCCGTAGCCCACACCCACACCAGGTTGGGGATGGCCAGGGCTAAACAATCCTGGGACAAAGCAAAGGCTCAAAGTCAAGTGTGGCTCAAAGCCCAGTCATTTGCCTCAGGGGAAGGAGCAGTAGGTATTGCGTTCCTGTGGTGTAGTGAATCACGTCCAGGTCAAAAAGGAAGCGAAGCTACTGGACCCAACAGGAGCAAGGGGGAGGGGCAGAGTGGGAGCTCGGGGAGGGGGAGTGGCCGCCAAAAGGCAGTCTTTTTAGCTGGTTTGTTTTTTGATTTCTTTGCTGTTATACAAGATGGTGTATGCACCACACGTCTGAAAGCCAAAGAGGTTGAAAGACGGCATTGGAGCTCCAGGAACTGAAGTTATGGATTGTTCGAGCCACAGTATGCATGCTGGGAACCAAACCCGGGTCTTCCACAAGAGTATCAAGCGCTTTTAATTGATGATCAGTCTCTCCAGACCCTATCTAATCAGCTTTTAATCCCCCTCATCATCAAAGTTCTTCAAACCATATCTCTGGCTCTGGCTTGAAAGAAAGCTCCTCCAGTCACAGCAGGTTGAGTACTAGGACTTCAAGGGTGTAGCAGGAAGGCTCAGTGTGTGGCAATGACCTTTAACATACATGAGAATTGCCTTAGCAACAGGCAGGTACTGTCCCTGATGACCACAACTGCCACCACCAAAACAAGTTACATGTTTCCCTGTCGAAAAAGTAGCTCTCCACATTCTTCAGGGCTGGAATTAGAAGCCTGTCCGCAGTATTAATGAATGGAAATACAATGCAAGCAACGACTTTTCCAGTAAGTCACATTGAAAGGTAAAAATAAACAAACAAGATTAATTTCAATAAAATATTCCATTTAAATCCCTAAGTCCCCAGGCTCAGCGGATAAAAGCGTTTGCCATCAAAGCTGAAGACTTAAGTTCAAATACCGGAAGACAGTGGTAGAAGAAAATTGATTCCCACAGGCTTTCCTCTTAACTGCTACACTTGCCTACACATGTACACCGTGTGCGTGTCACTCACACACACACACACACACACACACACACACACAGGAGTGAGCAAATGAATAAGCAGAATTCTGATATGTTTAACAAACAGTCTGTAGCCAGGTGGTGGCGGCACACACCTTTAATCCCAGCACTTGGGAGGCAGAGGCAGAGGCAGGCAGATTTCTGAGTTTGAGGCCAGCCTGGTCTACAGAGTAAGTTCTAGAACAGTCAGAGCTACACAGAGAAACCCTGTCTTAAGAAACCAAAAAAACAAAACAAAACAAAACAAAAAAACAAAAAAACCAAAAAAAAAAAAACCATACAGTCTGTATTTTAAAGATTAAAAATATATTTTATAAGCAGGAGCACAGTGGAAGAATATGCCAATCATCCAGCATGTGCATGGCAAAGAAAAGGTCAGGAGTTCAAGGTCATCCTCAACCTGGAATACAGAAGACCTTCTCTCAAAGGTGCTACACCAAAAAGGAAGGGCAAGAAAGAGAAAAAGAAATGAACTATTTTCCTTGGAAAGCCACTGTACACTTTTCTTCGAGAAAGCCTGAACTCTCTCGCCATGCATGACGAGACGCTGTTGGACAGAAGAGCCCTCCAGCACCTGCACTTCTGGTCTTGCTTCTCCTAAAAACCTTGCAGAAAAGCTTTTGATGTTCCCTGTATCCGAGCAACAAGGGGGGGGGGTGTTCCTACAGACGTGGAGAAATGAAAGGAAGGCTAATGGTTGTATGTGCATTAGAGTGAGGTTACCTTCTCAGTTCATTCATGACTTTAAAGGCTTTCTTCATGTGCCAGGGGTTGACGGTCAGTGGGCAGTGTTTCTCAGGATTCTCTTCTTTTGAATCAAGGGGCTTCTGATGAACCTGCTTTGTGCATCTGTACACAGAGAAAAGAACAAAAAAAGAGAAGACAAAGATCTCATTAAAGGATAATTCAGTTCCGGCTTGTCAAGCTACTAGACAAACAGAATGCCTGCTGCCCTCCCCTGCTTGTGTAGAAGGCAGCTGTCCTCACGTTCTGAGTGCTTTCCTGACGGACACTAAGGTTTCTACAAAAAGAGTGGCTAATTATCTCCCTAGTGTCAAAGACCTGTCAAATATAAACATGGAAGATTCAGGGGAAATGGCTCAACCGAGTGAGGTCTCTAAATATAAAGATGCTGCAAAAGATCTCTTGCTGGAAATCAACTTGCTTTTACAATCAAACTAGTCATACATATGCATACATGTTTGTGTGTGTGTGAGAGAGAGAGAGAGAGAGAGAGAGAGAGAGAGAGAGAGAGAAGGGGAGGGAGAGAGAAAGGGGAAGAGGGAGGAAGTGTGTTTGTTTACAAACTAAGAACAGGGTTGTACTTTAAGCAAACTTCAGATACAGAATCTGATTTAAACATGCTCTCTTTACAAAGATACTCAGCCCATGTATTTTGGGCCTACCCTAGAAAGGGATTAATCATATTAACTAAAGTTTTTGACACTCGGCAGCTTCTGCGCATAATAGTACGCTCTCATTAGTTATAATCGTCACAACAACTCTGTAAGCTAATTACCATAATTAGCCCATTTCACAGATGAAGAGACTGAGGTGGGGAGGAGGCAATGAGCGGCGACACATGACGCATCGAGGCACAGCCAACCTGACTGCTCTCTACCACCACATCCTGCATCAGAGCAGTTAAGCTCATGTTCACATGGGTCAGGTGTCTTCTAAGAAAAGCTCTGTTTTCTCTTACGGATATGATTATGCATCTGTGTATTGGGAGGCTCTCTGGAAGCATGAAGAGAACACTGGCACTTCTTGAGAGAGAGTTACAAAGCTGTCGGGCCACCAGGGTGGAGACTGGGACCCCAACTCCAGTCCTCCGCAAGGCCAGGGTCACAGTGTGAGGAACTGTATTAAAGGGTCTGCCTTGGGCAAGAGAAGTGGCTGGCTTTTGATTTCTTCAAGGAAGGGGAAACAAGATTTGTTAACAAAACGAATGTGTACACCAAAGAAAGTCTGAGCGAGAAGGATTGAGTTTCCATTAACAGCAGGACGAAGGCTATGGAGGGAACTAACCTGGGGTGCAGGAAGATGATTTTCACACAGATTGGTACTGACGTGGGGACACGGAAATGGGAGGGGGGGGGGAATACCAAGGTAGCCTGGAGTTGAAAATTAAAAACAAAAAAAAACAAAACAACCTAACTAGTGGACTGGTGAGATGGCTGAGCAGGCAGAGACATTTACCATGTCTGACAATCTAAACTTTACCCTCAGGACCCACATGGTAGAAAGAGAGAACCAACTCCCAAAAGTTTTACACACACACACACACTCACACACACACACACACTTACTTTTAATTATTATTATTTAGGTGGTGGCAGAATTCTGAGAATACGGAGTTAATGGACAAAAAGCAGGCTGGCTACATGGCAGTATATGAAGCTACGACGCAGTTGGTCGGTCAACATTAAAGAAGCCTAGAAAATTCAGTGTAATTTGCTCAGTTTCCCCAGACCCTGGGAAGCCCTAGTGCAGCCCTTGATTCCTTAACAGGCTGTCCACCAAAACCAGACCAAAACCCTACTTCCCTGTAGAACAACTGGGTGAGCACGGGTCACAGCCTCCAGAGGCAAATTCCACTGCTGGTGTGAGACAGGAGCAGGCACAATCCATTAGCTATTCGGGCGAGCGTGTAGAAAGACTTAAGAAAGGGTCCTGGGGCTGGAGAGATGGGTAAGTGCTTAGAGAATACTGGCTAGTCTTCCAGACCTGAGTTCACTTCCCAAGCACCCACGCGGCAGCTCATAACCCTTTCTTGTACCTCCAGTTCCAGGCCATCCTCCACCCTCTTCTGGATTCAGCCATGAGAGCATTGCAGACGTACGTGAATTTTTTTTGTTTTGTTTTGTTTTTGTCTTTTTAAAGAAAGGGTGTCAGAGAGTTGGGGAGATGGCTCGGTTGAAAAAGTGCCTCTTGCACAAGCGGAAGACCTAGACTGAGATTTCCAGCGCCCATGTAAGAGCCGAGCATCTGATGTACAACAGCAACCCTAGCAATGGGAGTGCAGATGGAAGACCCCCAGAGCCGGCTGGCCAGCCTTCCTGCCAATGAGCAGGCTCCCAGTTCTGAGAAAAGACCTTGTCTCAAAAATCTAAGATGGACAGCTGTAGACGGAAGCATGCCTTATCAACCCGTGGCCCCCAAACACATGTGTATTACACATGTGCACAAATGTTAAAAAGGAAAAAGATCTTGGAAAGCACTAAGTCTGAGGGGGAAGGTGAGGGAGACGACTGGGAAACCCAGGACTCTAGCAGACAGATATCCCCAGTCTCACAGCACAGGAAAGGCGGGGTTCCAACTTTAAGTCTGTGGAACCCAGGTAAACGCTCTCTCTAGCCATGCAATATGGAATTCCTACAGCAGGTGGAAAATATTACAGTGATTATTAGAGAAATAATCACAGGAGAGTTCAATATTCAGAACAGAAGCAAATGGACTCTGTTCAAAAAAGCAAACAAACAAACAAACAAAAAACCTGCGTTATTTAACAGTTAAGAGCTTTTTACCTACAAAACCAATCAGGAGCCTATGAGATGCCTCAGTGGGAAAATGCACTGGCACTAAGCTAAACAACCTGACCTTTGACCTACACACACACACACACACACACACACACACACGATGCAGAAAGAAAGCACATATCTTCCTCAACACAGACAGACAGACACTTTAACATTTTTTTTAGTAATTAAGAAGGGCTTGAAAGATGACTTCGAGGTTCAGAGCATTTGTTGCTCTTGTAGACAACCAGGGTTTGCCTCTTGGAACCAACGTGGCAGCTCACAGCTACCTGCCTCAGGAGATTCGACTCTTCTGGCCTGTGCTGGCCCCAGGCAAGCACATGGTACATGCAGGTAAGCGGAACAGCCATAGAAAAAAATAAACCTTTTAAAATTAGGATTTAAGAGTGGGCGTGGCAGTAACACACCTGTAATCCCAGCATAACTGAGGAAGATCACAAGTTCAAGGCAACCCTTAGCAACACTGCCAGGCCCTGTCTCAAAAGAATGAGCTCAGAGCAGAAGGAAACTCCTGGCTCTACAGAGTGGATACTGAGGCTGCCACACATAATCAAGGCACACGGTAGTGGTGCTTTCTTAAAGCGATTTTCAGCTTCTGTTTTGTTTATTCAAAGACTTAAAAGAATGAGGACGAGGTGCCGCTGGCTTTCTGCTCTTAGATGTTCTCTGTACTGAGAGCCACTGACAAACCCTGCCTCACAGGCTCTCCCACCACTGAAGTCCTGCCCACACTTCCTCCTTTCCTCTATGGCATTGTGTTAGATGTCCTGGTCATGGGCAGAATGGAGCAAGACGGGACACACCACCTTAAAACTGTAGCTACTACAGGTATCCCGCTGAGGGGATTGTAAAAGTTTACCCTAGAAACTACACCCTGGGCACTGCCTTTAACAGAAGGCACCTTTTTCAAGGTCCCATCACCTTTCAACTCTACACTCCTCAACCATTCTTATCTAAAAGGTGACTATTGTTATCAAAAACACATCTGAAAGAGATACCATTCTTTTCTTACTTTTTGTTTTTTTTTTTGGGGGGGGGGTGTTTGATTGGTTTTATTTTTGTTGTTGATGTTGTTGTTGTTGGATTTGGGGGTTTTGGGGGGGGGAGAGTAGTTTGGTTTTGTTGCTGTTGTTGTTGTTGTTTTGAGAAAGGATTCTCTGTGTAGTCCTGGCTGTCCTAGAACTTGATCCATAAACCAGGCTGGCCTCAAACTCACATATTCACCTGCCTCTGCTGGGATTAAAGACATGAGCCACCACCATCCGCCCAGCATCAGCTGCCATTTCTGAGAGTTTAAATTCCAGCATACAGTTTAACTAGGTAGGCTACATAGGTGATACTCCTCAGGTTATTACCTGAATGCCTGACCTCTAGACTCCCAGGCTAGCTCTGTAACTGAGGTGACCTTGCCACCCTGCTTTGTGTATTCTCAGACCTCAGGAAAATTCTCTAACCTGGACAATTCTCTAATTTCAAAACCAGGCAAAGGGTTCAAAACCAGGCACACTAACAACACAGACAGGACAGATATTCTCTTCTGTGCTATTTGATTAAGAACAGTGGTGTCTGGGTTTGTTTTATAGCATAGGAAACAGAAATATGAGAAAAGGGCTGGAGAGATAGCTCAGAGGTTAGAAGAACTTGTGTAAACGTGAGGATCTGCGTTTAGATCTCAGAACGCACACGAAAAGCAGGGCAGGACTGTTCACACGCCCCTAATCCAAGCACTGTGGGAGAACAGAGAGTGAACACTGGAACTTGCTGGTGACCAGCCTAGCTCTAAGCTCAGAGAGAAACCCTGTCTCAAAGCAAGCAGGAAGAGAGTGAATTGACAAAAACTAGTCACCTGAAAGCAGGACCCTCATTTGAGGGACTGCTCCCCTGAGACAGGCTTGCGAGCCTGTCCGTAGGAGCTGTTTCGCTTCTTGATTACGGGACAGTCCCGTCCGCTGTTGATGGCACCACCCCTAAGCTGCCAGGGCCTGAGCAGAATATTATCAGAGAGAGCTAGAGCCATGCAACCAGCAGCATTCCTTCATGAGGTCTGCTTCAAATTCCTGTCTTGACTTCCTTCAAGGACCAGAAACTGTAACCTATAAGATGAAATCAGTCCCCCACCCCCCACCCCCACTTGCTTTTGGTCATGGTGTTTAGCACAGCAACAGAAAGTAAACTAACACAGGACACCCAGCATCCTCCTCTGGCACAAGAATGCATGCCCATGCCCAGGGCCCAGGGACCACACACACATATACACAAAGTCATATACACAAAGGTTAACAGAAAACGCCAATCCACGTGTGGAGAGCTAGGTCAGAGGGCACTGTTCAGGCTGTAAACATATGGATGGCTGAATCGGATTCTCTAGTGCCCACAAACAAAGCAGGGCATAGCAAAACACACCTGTAATCTTAGCACTGGGTAGGCAGGCAAGGGAAGAATTTCTGGAGCTTGCTGCCCAGCTAAAGACTAGCAATCTCCTGTTCCCAATAGAGACCCTGTCTCAAAAAACTCAGATGGAAGACCATTGAGATGGCTCAGCAGTAGGTCCAGGCAACCAGGCTGGATTCTGATATTCTGCGTTTGATTCCTAGGATCCACCAAGTGGGCGGACAAAACCAACTCCCACAAGTCAACCTCTGATCTCCACACCACACACACACACACACACACACACACACACGCACATACCCCACAAAGAAAAACTCCCAGTCAGTTTCTCAAACCATGCAGATCCATCTGTCCTCCTATAAGGAGTGAGGCAAGATCTTTTCAGAAATATGTATGTCAGAACTGTGGTGTCTCTGGGGGGGGGGGGGCAGGGGTGAAAGCAGTCATGCATGATTTTTAAAAACAACAACAACAGGTGATGTAACACGCCTTACCACCCACTTCCCCTCCCACCCCAGGCTGATCATCCCAGATTGAGAACAAGCACTTTAGAGGAGCTGGGTTGTTTATAACTTTAGTGTTTTCTGGTGCCACAAGTCATGGGAATGCTATGGCTGCAAAATGTCACAGGGGACCAAGGACAATGTCGCATTTAGGATGTAAATACCTGGGCCCTGGGTGGCCACTATCTCTGCTCTACCCTCTGCCTGCTCACCTCAAAAGCTGCAAGACTCCCCGGCTTGCAATGAGTCAGCCACCATTACTCAGAAACTTCTGCCAAGTTCACGTCAGCAGCTGTTGTTTTCAAAGTCACCATCCGTGCCGTGCTGCTCTGAAGTTTCCCCAGTACTTTATAACATTTCTCCTGTGCTCTCGCTCTTTCCTGCCAAACGTCCTTTCAGAAGCTTGGCAAGTGACTAGCAACCAACCACTTAAAACAAGACCAGATATTGGAAATACGGACTAGAATCTAATGACTGCCTTCGCAGATATTTATCACACCACTCTGTAGTAAAACTCTCCAACAAAATTCCATCAGGGCCCCCCTCCCCCCATGCTGTCTCCCAGTAATCCACACACCACTGAGAGAGCAAGAGGTTTTCCTCCATTGACACTTAGTTCATGCTAAGGTTATGGGTAAAGTTGCTGCAGTGTTGTAAAGGCAATTTTTCTACAAGTATATGGAATTTAAGCTCTCCTTGGGCTTTAGCTGTACCATTGCACAAACTGTAATCAATAAACTTAACAATATGTTTGTTTTTTTTTTAAAAAAAAATTGAGAATGTCTGCCCTATTATCCCCAGAGCTTAGAAAGGGCTGAGGATATACTACTGAGGCAGTAGATAATGCTTAGGATATGTGAGGCTCTGAGGGGGAGGGAGATACACACACACAGACATACACACACACACAGACATACATGTATGCACACACATACACACACACATACACATACATGCATGCATACATACACACATACATATACACATACATACACACATACATACATGCATACACACATACATGTATGCATACACATACATACATGCATGCATAAACACACATACACACATACATACATGTATGCATACATATACATACACACATACATACATGCATGCATAAGCACACATACACACATACATACATGTATGCATACATATACATACACACATACATACATGCAAACATACATACACACATACATGTATGCATACACATACATACATAAACACACATACACACATGCATACAAACATACCCATACATACACACACACACACATATATACATACAGACATACAGTGTATCTTCACTGTGCAGGTCCTTAGAACTGAATATGAGGCACCTGTGAGATTAAACTCCTATCCTGTGTGTGGCATAACACCTCACGATCTCATACTCACGCCTTTGAAAAACGAGCTTGGGGAGGGGGGTAGTGTTGTTGTTGCTGTTTTTCTTATTGTGAAAAGGTACAGCTCTGATTATTCAGAGCTGGAAAGGAAACATCTAGAAAAGACAGGCATGCCCAATTTTATTAAGGAACAGGAGTTAACAACCAGAGCCCAGAGCCTCCGGGAGGGCAGGGAGCCGGTCTTGGGCCTGGGCCTCGGTTGTGTGGGGAGGTGCAGCAGGGGAGGTGGATGGGCTGTCGGAGGTTGAGAGGCGGATGAAGCTGAGCATAATTGCTCTCTGATAGTAGAACAATGGAGCTGTAAAAAGCTCCCCTTCAGCTCAACCCAGGCCATCATCCTCTCTCCCTCCCACCTACACGACAAACACTGCACAATCAGGCACTTTTTGTCCCTGACAGTGACTATTACCAGGAAAGGGATGGGGAAAGAGCATGTCTTATGCAAGATCAATCTTTTAAAGAATATTTCATAAACAATTAACAAAGCGCGATCAGAGGAACACTTCCATCAGATGGTGAAATGGAGAAAGGGGGGGTAATGAGCCATTTCAAACATTTCCGTGTCTTTTAACGCTCATGGTTTTTCAATTTGTTTTCCTTTGCTACTTTTTCTACATTGGTCATCTCTTCAAAGTGGCAACCTAACCTGGCAGTTCAGATGATGGGCTAAATTGTCTTTCATCTTCGTGGAGGCATGGGGGTAGGGAAGGACCACTCGAAGACAGGAATCCGGGAGGACCAATCCAAACACTCAACAAGTGACCCTGAACCAAGGAGAGGGAATTCCCCTCATCTGATTGTCTCAGGGGATCTGCCTGAGCACTGAACAACACCTGGATACGAACAAGAAGAAGAAGGTGGATGCTAGGACCTAACTGAATATGACCATTCGTCTGTATTCACTATCGTGGCCTTCAATTTTAACTGCAACACTCAAAGTTGAAATGTATAAATAATTACTGTTGGTATTCTGTCTAAGCTCCACCCCACACTGACCTGGCAATAGCCAGGTATGCCCCACCCCATAGACCTGGCCCACTATAAAAAGGGCTACTTGCCCCTCCTCTCTCTCTCTTATCCCTCTCTCTCTCATCACTCTCACCTCTCTGCCCCTTGGGCTCTCCTCCCCTCCCTCCTCTCTCCACGCGGTCTCGGCCGGCCTCCACTTCTCTACTTAACCACTCTCTACTCTGTCTCTGCCTTTCTCTACTTCCACTATACCACTAACTCCCATCCTCTGCCCTGAATAAACTCTATTCTATACCATGTCTGTATGCGTGTGGTCGAAGAGGTGCCTGGGCATGGGCCCGCCTAGGTACCCCCTCCCCCCACACCGCCGTGCCACATTCTCTAAACACCCCATTCTCTCTTTTTAAGCCCCCTTCAATTACAGCTGTTAATAAATCAGATAACTGGTGCTGAAACGCCCTGGGCATACCTGTATTAAAGCAAGATAAGAGGGGCTGACCCAAGACCCTGCGCTGGTTTCAAATCTAATAGAGAAGGCAAGGCCAAATGCCAAGAAATGGCACCAGTCAGTATACATATGCAAGACTGGAAATTCCATAGAAAACTAACAGTGATCCAGAAAGAGCTGAAATCAAGAATTAAATAGATAATAAATAAAACTGTAAAGGAGATGGGACTCAGCTGGGCCCTGCAAGGACTCCAGATCATTGTACGCAGAGACAGGAGTGTGAACAATAGTCAGTACTGCAGAATTCTGACTTATTTTGGCACAAAGAGTTTAGCCTCAGAGGCTCCAGCACAGAACCAGCGACTTAAAGTCAAAATGGCGGCAGCCATGGCTTCCTGACTGAATAGGTGGCTTTGATTACCCATGTCACATGATTCTAGGATGCTGAAAGGTTAAATTGGCAGATGGACTAAAAGGTAAAAAACAAAACCATAAGGATTAAAGGGAGATGACTGGAAACTTCCAGGTTTGAAGTAATGAACTCTACGGACACAAAGCCTCTCCAGCTCCAGCAGACAGACAAGGTATAGGGTCAAAGGAAGAAGAGTCACAGACTGTGTGAGTGCTTTTGGTGACAGGAACCAGAGGGTGGTTATTGCATTCCTACTTGGAAAAGTTATATGGAAAGCCAGTTTGAGAATAGGTTACAAAGTTATCCTTAGAAATACTGAGTTTTACACAGGAGCTAAGAAACTCCACCAAAGACCCAAGATTCCAGAGCCTTTAAGCACATATCTAAGTGTCGACTTAAGATACAGATGTCTCTCTGCTCCAGAGGCTGAGGACAAAGTTTTCTTGCATATTGAAGGGTAACCTAGGCTATACTGTGAGACTGATGCCAATCTGGGCTACAGAGTGAGACACCCTGTTTTAAAAATAATCAATAAAAAGAGACAGACAGGAATACAGATAAGGTCAAAACCCACTTCCAGGAGGAACGAGTGTTGACTGTGAGTTGTAGAAACCACGAAGCAAAGCTTGGTGGTATAGTCCTATGATCCCAGCACTCAGGAAGCTGAGGCAGGAGGATCAGAGCCCCAGGCCAATCTGGTATACATAGCAACATCCTGTTTCCAAAAAAGAAAAAAAGGAGGTGATCAACCCCGAGGGACTGGATAGAACACCAGCTTTTCAAATACGTAAAAGCTTGGAAAAGCAATTTAACTTGCATTTCCTCAGCCAAGAAGATAATAATAGGAGACCTACGGGGTAAGATTGTTGAGTAGATTAAGTATGAAATTATGTAAATCACATTCGGCAACTGAAAAACTAAAGGAGGAGGCCAAAACAAGTGGTGTCATAAAAAGCCAAGGCTGTTGCTCGAGACAGAATCTGTGAAAGGATCCAGTCAGAATATGTGAGCAGATGTCAACAATCTAAAATGTAGGAAGGTGCGGTGCGCAGCATGCCAAGGACACCGGCTGGGACGGCGTCACCTCTGTGGAAAACCGTGCAAGGGTGTCTGTGTGCTTGCTTGTGTGTCTGTGTGCTTGTGTGTCTGTGTGCTTGCTTGTGTTCCTGTGTGTCTGTGTGCTTGCTTGTGTTCCTGTGTGCCTGTGTGCTTGTGTGTCTGTGTGCTTGCTTGTGTTCCTGCACTTCCCTGTTCCGACAATACGTAGGTCCTCCCTTTGGCCTCTGTTCAGTTCACCTCATTAAAGACACCCCAGGGATTGTCTGAAACACACACACACACATACATACACACACACACACACACACACACACACACACACTATTCTCTACCATATACAACATTATATATACTCTCTCGGCCTCTCACTACTCTGTCACATCCCACAATCTTATGTCTGGTTGCTACCAGTTTCAGCCATGAGATGAAAGATTTTGTTCTGTTTCCTGAGAAATTCCCCAAATTCTGCCACTGTAGGTATTCAATAAACATGAACAAAAAATCTGAACTGAGTCACCGAACCAGTTCAGTAGGCAAAAGCACTCGCCTAGCCTCAATCCCTGGGGCCCACCATTGTGAGAGGAGAGAGCCGACTCCTGAAAGTTGTTCTATGACTTCCACATGTGTACAACATGTGGACACATATGCACAACGGGCACACACAAGTATGCTGCACATAAAATAAAGAGTCAACAAAAAATGTTTAAAGGAATGATATTACTCTGCTTCGAGATCTAGGACTAATGAAGTGAAAACAAGATCGTACTCCAATGGGCTTTATGAAAGACGGGCAGACAAAACGCTGCCACACTGTGCAGGTGGCAATTCGCCAGGCTGAATCTCCAAAAGCTCTAGTTCTGCAGGCACACAGGGCACTACAAAGCATCAAGGTGCACTACAAAGCATCTAGCGTCCACAAATTACTTTGTTTCTGTGACAAAATGTGAGGACAATGAAACAAGTTTTCACAAACTTACATTCATACCAATAAAGTACTATCCCTTCAAGTCAATCCTTCTATTTGAGAACAGAATTACAATAGCCTTTGATAAGTGATTAACACTTGCTAATTATTCTTCAACCGATACTTCTTTACTTGGCAAAACCGGAAACTTGGCAATTCTATCCCGGACTTAACTTTTTTCTTTAAACAGATCTAAGAAATCCAAAGACCTGAAACCTTTGCTCTGATCCAACCCATCTTTGGGGGGGGGGGGAGAAGGGGGGCTAAGCACCCTTAGAGCATGGCTAACAAGTTGTCTGGTGGGGCTGGTACCCCTCTGGTGACAGGCATCTCCAGTGATGCAGAATCGCCCACTGGGAACAGATAAAGCTGCACCGGAGGCAGGTGTGATTAAAAGGTGGGAGAAAAAGCAAGAGGGCGAGGCCAGGAGGGGTAAGACAGCCTGGGAAAGAACCAGGAAGCAACAAGAGGTGAGAAAACTGTTCCAAAAGGGACGTCAAAAGGAGTCACACAGGCTTTGGTCAGCTTAATAGTTAGGAAACTCCTTTATGCAAATAACCATAAAGGCTAAAGTATGAAGAGTACCCCAGAGGTCAAGGCTGTCATCCCAGTCTCATTCTGTCCGTCTGCACAGCCCACTTAACCTCCAATTCCCTGGCCCATTCATTGATACCTAATTTTCTTGGTTGCACATCTTTCAGATTTGACCAGAGGTAAACAAATGTCCTGTGCGTCTTACTATGACCTAGACCTCCAAATGAAACAGAACCTGAATGCCACATATACTCAAGTATGCCCAAAGGACAACTGGAAATATGACAAACAGTGGCAATCACTGCGACTTCTCAGAGGCAGAGAAAAAGTTGGAAAAGGCAGAAAAGAAATCAAAACGAGGAACTAAGAATGTAGGCAGAGATGCCTAGTACCCCTCCAAGGCAGCCTAAAGGGAGAAGGGTGGGACCAGAGAACAATGTAGCCTTGGCTCTTAAAAGAGAAACCCAGACAAGCATCATGAAAAGTGCCAGGCAGAGACAGGCATCCAAGAATTTGCACACTGAATGAATTACTACCCAGACACACAAAGAGAATTCTGAGCCTGCTTCCAACCATATTACCTAAGGTCCTTTAAGTCCAGGCCAAACATCTCTCTTTGCCTTGAAGCTCAGGTTAACATTCAGTGCTTAAAAAAATAAATAAATAAATAAATAAATAAATAAAAAAGCTGAGTGCTCCCAGTGAGTGCTCTTAGCCTACCTAGCTCTTGCAGGAAGTCCAGCAAAGCCCCTCCCAAAGACCTCACCTGCATTGCTTACATCAGAGAACATGACCCTAAGTAAAGGGGGTTAAAGGGAACAGAAGCCAGAAGGCAGGAAGTCAAGACCTGTGTCAGATCTATAGAAACCTAAGCCGCATGGACGGAGGCTCTAGAAGAGGGCTTGAGTCTTGGATCTACCTAATGCAAATTAAATGTCTTTGTATCTTTAATTAAGTGCATGTAAACAATGAAGAGGTCTTAGCAGCTTTCCAGGACTGCAGGGCTTCAACAACTCTCTCCTCCACCTCAGCACCACCACCCCCCACCCCGATTCCTCCTCTACCTCAAGCTTCTGATCTAGTTCCAGAACTACACGTGAAGTATCAATAGCAAAGAGCAGAGCTGGTCATCTACTTCAATGTTTCGATTCAAAGCATTTTCTATGCCTCTTCATGCTCTAGGGCCTGTTTTCCACACACACACACCCCTTTTTTTTCTTCTGAACCTTCATCCTAAGGTCCCCTTGTTCTCTCCAGTTCACTCTGCTCCCAAAAGAAAAAAGATGCTGCATTTAATCGACAGAAAAGTGGGGAGGGCAATTCACCATAAGTAACTTATCACACATCCTTTATCACACACAGCATGTTATCTTTAGGGAGAGCAAGGTCTGCCGTCAGTGCTCCTGAGGCTGGTTAGAAACCTCCTGTGCTGGCACTAGCCTCAAGCTGCTGAAGCCTTCTTCTACCAACACCAGGTGCTCGGCAGGCTTTCCCAGCCTTCTGGGGAGCGTGAGCAGTTCACAGCCTCAAAGCTGCCACCATCTGCAAGCATCGGATCCCTTGCTTTTTCTATGATTTCCATCTCCCCTAGAAGGGGCAAGCCAAGACTCTTCAGAGCCCCACGACCTGTTCCACTCAAGCTCAAAATCCTGTAATGTATATACAGAAACTGTGACTTGGGCATCCCATTCGATCTCATAAGACTTATAATACAAAAAGAAAAAAGAAAAAGAAAAAAAAAGAAAGAAAAGAAAAAAAAAAAGAAAGAAAAATGTTCAGCCCAAACTAAATATCCTTATTTTAGCTGGAATCCTGTCAAATGGCCACAGGAGGCTGGTGAGGACCAACGGTGATAGAGAGAAGCTAGCTGGTCAAATCTCATTGAAAACCGACAAGGTTCCATGAATCAGATCCTATGAAAAGGTTCACCCGTTTTTGAAGAGAGAGGTTTGTCTGCGGTTTGAAAAGTCAGATCCAAAGGGCTCTTCACTCCTTCATAAAGGTTAAACTGATGAAGGCGGCGTGGGGGAAGGGGGAGAGCACTAAGCATGCAAACTCCTGAAGATTTACAGGCCAGTTTTTGTTTTTTTTTTTTTAACAAAACCTTGTAGCGAATAAAATCTTCCACACGATTTTTTTAAGCTCTTGTTTCTAGAAAGTAATTTTGTTGCAGGTGATCTTGAATGCACTTGGGCTCCAAGGAAAAGACACCTGTGCCTAACAGGTCAGTAACACTACCAACGTGCCCCGGGTACCAAGGGAACGAGAGATGCTCTGATTTCTGGATAAAAGATTTTCTGCAGTGCCAGGTAAGAGATCACATGCCCTAAAACGGCTGCAGCTCATTTGGAGTGATGTAAAAGCGCCTTGGATATTAATTTTATTAGAAATTCCAAGAAGCAAGCAACCTCAGATTGCATTCGTTTTAGACTCCAGGCGTCTGGTACTTTCCAGTTTCCTGTGCATCCTCTGGCTCCCCACTAGAAAGGGGTAGGCGAGATGGGCAGCAGCAGCCCATGCATTCCGGGGGGTAAAAGGGGGGTACCGACAGGGCGATCGTAGCCCACCCCACCCCCGCCCCGCGCACACACCCCACCATGCCCCACGCACAGCTCCATCCCGAACGTCCAATTCGCCCCGGGACCGAGAAGCCCCTACCCACGCCCGGCTGGCCAGGCAGAGTCCAGTCCCGCGGTCGCCCTCCCGACTGCGGGCGCCGCGCCCCGTCACGCCCCGCGCCTCCCCGCGCCCGCCGCCCCCCGCGATCGCGGCGTGTCCTCCGCAGCGCCGCGCGCCCTCCGCAGCCGTACAGCCCTCCGCCGCGCGCCCGGGCGCCCGCTCACTCACGCGGGAGGCAGCGGCGGCGTCTCCATTGTGGCTCCTCGCGGGCTTCAGAACGCAGGCAGCGACCGCCGCCGCCAGCACCATACCAGCCGCGGACGCCGGCACTGTCCGCCCGCCCAGCCGCGTTCCATCCGCCCCGAGGGGGCGCAGCGCTCCTCAGCGCGCGCCACCACCTGCGGCGGCGGCCCCCGCGGCCATGGCCCGTCGGCCCCGCGCGCTCGTGTGCCTGGCGCGACTCCCGCGCTCTCCCGAGAACCGGGCGGCGGCGGCGGCGGCGGCGGCGGCGGGACAGGCGGGCGGGCGAGCGAGCGCGCTGCTCGGCCACTTCCGGGTTCTCCCGGCCGGCGCCGGCGCCGTGACGGGCGGGCGCTGCGGCCTCCCGCGGCGGAGGGACCCCTCCCTCGGCGCCGCCCCTTCCTCCGCGGCGTGTGGAGGAGGCGGCCGGCGGGAGGGCGGGCGAGCGCGCGGGAGGAGGTGCGGGGAAGGGGGGGACCCGGCACCGAGGCTGGGGATAGGAGGCGGGGAGGGCTCGCACGGAAGGGGTGCTCTCCTGTGCACGGCTTGCTCTGATTCACCGCTGTGTTCACATCCTTCTTTGGGCGTCGGGGTGCCTTCCCCACCCCCGCGAGGGTGCGGGGGAGGGCAGACCATTAACTGCCTTTCCAAAGGGGGAAACCGAGGCAAGAAGAGAGAGATCGGCCTGACCAATGTCCCAAGCCCGAAGCTAGCAGGCATCTTTCCTGGGTGTTCCTAATCTGGTCCTTAAACAACTGACAGGAGCACCTGCTAGGTTTAGGCTTAGGCTGAGCTTGGGGACGTGACTGGGCAAACGTGGGTCGATTAGCTTACCAAGCTGCCCATCTAGACGTGATAAGAGAAACAGTGAGCCCAGGATGTCCACTGGGAAGAAGAAGAAATTGCGGTGATATAGGGTGTGCTGTACGATGAGGCATGGTCAGGAAGGCCTCTTGAGGTATCAGTTAAACAAAGATAAATTAACTAACGTGAACCTTGACTAACTCAAGGGGTGGGTGAATGCCCAGGGCTAAGGCAAAATCAGTGAAGATCCCTGTCAGCAAGATGCCTGTCATGTTGAGAAAAGGCAGGAGGGTTTCCGGATTCTCCACCAATGCCTGCTAGCGGAAGAAACACCTGGAAACTTAGAGCTGGGAATTCTCCGGCTCCACTCCAAATTTACAGTCTAGGCACCCTCCAGATAGAGCTAGGATTCCCGGCTTGAAGAAGTGCTCCAGATGGTGCTGGTGCCCACTAAGATCTGAGTCTCTCTGCTGTAACTGAGGCAGTGCGAGACCATTACTGGCCAAATGGTTACTGTTAGTTGTGTAAGTAATACACTTGGGGAGGGAAGGGAGCCTCAGGTACGATTAGCCTAGCTAGAATGCAAAAGAAAGATGGCTGGACTGGTTGGAGTGGGAGGGATTGAAAGACATGGTCAGAGTCTAGAAGATAAAGTGCCCAGTAAGAATTCCTGACAGATTAGGCTTCAGAAAAAGTAGCGTCTGGAGTGCGCTTAAATCTGGAGGTTGACCCGTGTACATGGTACGTACAGTCACGAGACTTGTTGAAATAAGCTCTGTAATGTAGCTACAGCAGAGACCTAGATGTGATCCCTGGGGCACTCCAACTTTAAGAAACTAAAACGAGGCATTGAGATGCATCTCAGGGTCAGATGGAGTGCTTGCCTGAGGGCACACAAGGTTCCATCCCTAGCACTGCCAGTAACTACATAAATAAAATAATGCCGAAAGTGGTGGCGTGTGCCTATGATCCCAGCACTCTGGAGGCCAAGAAAGGATGCTCACCAGTGACCTGTTTTAATAAAAGAAAATATGCCTTGCCGTGAGCTAATGTCTCTGCATCGGGAGACCATTGCTGATTTACCATGTGGAGGGAGGGCCTGCATGATGACTTATTTTCTTGGTATTAGTGACAGATCTGTCTGAGACATAAGAAAACTTTCTGCTTTATAAGGTAAAAATGGAATGAAAAGGTGGGTGTGAAGCGCATTTGAGCTGACTAGCGAAAGGTAAGCCTGGTACAGAGTGAGTTCGGAAACTCTACCTTAGCAACCTAGGGAGACTTGTCTCATAAATTAAATAGGGAGCTGTAGCTCAGTGATAGTGCCTGACATATACAAAGCTCTGAAGTCAATCTCAGCACTGAAAAGCAATAATAATAATAATAATAATAATTTCTAAAGGGTGTGTCAGTGTGCTAAGCACATACTTTCAGTGACAGCCCCCATTTTATCTTCCTCTGGGTCAACTTTGTCCATCACAATTTTCTGCTAATATTCTAAATGGCTAATTCTTTTCTCACCACTCCATTTGTAGGCTTCAGAAGTAAACCCGGAAGGGTGTTCATTTTTATTGATTTCCTCATTGTGATGTTCACACATGCATGCAGGTGCCCAAAGAGGTCAGAAAAGTAGGTTGGATTACCTAGAGCTGGAATTACAAGTATTTGTAAGCCACCCAATTTAGATGCTAAGAACCAAACCCCAGCTCCCTATAAGAATAGCAAACATTCTTAATGGTTGAGCTGTATTTCCAGACCTCTGATTTTTCTTCAAGAATCCTTCCCCCCTAACCATGGGATGAATCTGTACAAAACTGCATCCATTTGTTATACTTGTAAAATAAAACAGTCCCTAAGACACTAGAATCTAAAATTAATGTGACATCTCCAGAATGGATTGCTAGCGAAGAAGATGGCACACACCGGTGACCAAGTACCAGTGTCAGGAATCTCTTCACTGAATTGAAATCAGATGTTTCAGCAGAGTTAGTGGCAGGCAAAAACGTGGTGTCACGTCAAGAATCCCGGGGCTGAGAAAGCCACTGTGAGGAAAAGACTCCACACCCCTGTAGAACATCAAACAGATCATGTATTGGAAACTCCCTCCACCGCAAAGAAGGTGCAAGAAAGAAAAAAAAAAAAAAAACACTCATTCAGACACAGATAAGCTGGGGCCTGGGGAAACAGTTCAATTGGTGGAGTGTTTTCCTAACAGGTTGGTCCCAGTAGCTCATGAAGCAGGGTCTGGGGATACACACCTATAATCCCAGCACTTGAAGGAAGAGGTAGGGTGATCAGGAGTTCAGGGTCATCCTTAGCTATATTTTGCAGTCAAGCACAGCCTGGACTATGTGAGACTCTGTCTTAAAAAGACATCCAGGTTTTTGGAGGCCGAAGGACAAGGGTCATTTGCCTCCTGAAGTGAAGGGACAGCTTGAGCAGCAGAAAAAGACCAATTTTATTTCTCTAAACTAAAGACAAATAGGTGCTAAAGAAAATGGAAATCTTTTGAAAAGTCTTAGTTTCTATCCTGCAGTGAGCTAAAGTGCATTACTTAAATAGCTGCACTATTTTTTTTTTCTTTTCTTTTTGAGACAGAGTTTCACTAAGCTCCATACAGCTCTGGATGGCCTGGAACTCCATAGGTAGAGTGTCCTGGCCTTGAACTCTCAGATCTGCCTGCCCCCTCCTCTCCAAAAGCTGCCTGGGATTGAAGATGTGTGCAACCACGTACAAGTGCACTAATTTTAAGCTGGAAATTTTTGCTTGGATACCTACGGGTTGGGAGCTTACTGTACATGGAATCTTAGGAGGCACTTCAAAACATTCTCATGAGTCTGTGTTGTTCAGTAAGGGAATCTGACAATACATGAAGGTATTTGTGGTAAGCCTTACTATGTCAGATGGTGTAATGTGATTCTTCTGCTGCAGGCTAATAGAAAAGCCCTCATTTTCTGATGTCTTTTGTACCTATGAGTTCAGTTCACTCTACAAACACCTGTTTCCTTATTTCTGTCTTGAGGATACCCACTGTACCTCCAGCACGCCACACCCGCACACTACCCTGTGTCCAATGTTCCCAGAGAAATGAAAGAAAATCATGTGCTGTGAAGTTTAATTGAAAAATCTATTTGAATTGGTCCAGGAAGTATCCCCCAAAAAAGGTTTCATGCTAATGTATATCAGGTAAGCATTTTCTGTGGCTTTTTTTAAAAAATTGACTTAATCTATTTTTACTTATATATATTTATATAGTATCTATTTATATGGTCTGGTGATGTAATGGCTCATTATAGAATTATCTAGAACTAAGCATCTTTCTACACAGTCAGCAGTGCTAGAGGAAGGAAAAAGCAAGACCAAACTTGTTAAATTCTGGGCAGTACCATTTGCTTGTGACCATTCATTCATCTCAGATCATGCATGTGCTTGTGACCATCTCAGATCATGCGTGTGCTTGTGACCATTCATCTCAGATCATGCATGTGCTTGTGACCATTCATCTCAGATTGTGACCATTCATCTCAGATCATGTGTGTGTGCTTGTGACCATTCATCTCAGATCATGCGTGTGCTTGTGACCATTCATTTCAGATCATGCGTATGTGCTTGTGACCATTCATCTCAGATCATGTGTGTGCTTATGACCATTCATCTCAGATCATGCGTGTGCTTGTGACCATTCATCTCAGATCATGCATGTGCTTGTGACCATTCATCTCAGATCATGCGTGTGCTTGTGACTATTCATCTCAGATCATGCATGTGCTTGTAACCATTCATCTCAGATTGTGACCATTCATCTCAGATCATGTGTGTGTGCTTGTGACCATTCATCTCAGATCATGCATGTGCTTGTGACCATTCATCTCAGATCATGCGTGTGCTTATGACCATTCATCTCAGATCATGCATGTGCTTGTGACCATTCATCTCAGATCATGTGTGTGCTTGTGACCATTCATCTCAGATCATGTGTGTGCTTGTGACCATTCATCTCAGATCATGTGTGTGCTTGTGACCATTCATCTCAGATCATGCGTGTGCTTGTGACCATTCATCTCAGATCATGCGTGTGCTTGTAACCATTCATCTCAGATCATGTGTGTGCTTGTGACCATTCATCTCAGATCATGCATATGTGCTTGTGACCATTCATCTCAGATCATGCATGTGCTTGTGACCATTCATCTCAGATCATGTGTGTGCTTATGACCATTCATCTCAGATCATGCGTGTGTGCTTGTGACCATTCATCTCAGATCATGCATGTGCTTGTGACCATTCATCTCAAATCATGCATGTGCTTGTGACCATTCATCTCAGATCATGCATGTGCTTGTGACCATTCATCTCAGATCATGCATGTGCTTGTGACCATTCATCTCAGATCATGCGTGTGCTTGTGACTATTCATCTCAGATCATGCATGTGCTTGTAACCATTCATCTCAGATTGTGACCATTCATCTCAGATCATGCGTGTGCTTGTGACCATTCATCTCAGATCATGCGTGTGCTTGTGACCATTCATCTCAGATCATGCGTGTGCTTGTGACCATTCATCTCAGATCATGTGTGTGCTTGTGACCATTCATTTCAGATCATGCATATGTCCTTGTGACCATTCATCTCAGATCATGTGTGTGCTTATGACCATTCATCTCAGACCATGCGTGTGTGCTTGTGACCATTCATCTCAGATCATGTGTGTGCTTGTGACCATCCATCTCAGATCATGCGTGTGCTAGTGACCATTCATCTCAGATCATGCATGTGCTTGTGACCATTCATCTCAGATCATGCGTGTGCTTGTGACCATTCATCTCAGATCATGCGTGTGCTTGTGACCATTCATCTCAGATCATGCGTGTGCTTGTGACCATTCATCTCAGATTGTGACCATTCATCTCAGATCATGCATGTGCTTGCACACATACAGGAGCACCCAACCACAGCTTCTGGTTGCCCATACAGTGGGATGTGAGGACAGACCTCAAGCAGGTTCTGAATCAGTTTGTTGAGACTTTCTCATTCTTCCCATTCTCTCTTTTCCTTGTTAGCATTAATACAGCTCTCTCCGCTAGTCCTCACTGTCTACAGACCGCCATGTTCTTCTCCTATTCCAGTGAACTTGGGCAAAGATGTGGTAGCAGTCAACAGAATGATTAAGAGGTGATGTTCCAGTACATATAATAACTTTGTATTAACACACACACACACACACACACACACACAGATTTATCACAGGGTCTCAGGTAGCCCAGATTAGCTTCAACCTCATTATGTAGCCAAGAAAGAGATTGAATTTCTAATTCTGCTACTTCTGCTGCCCGAGTGTTGGGACTGCAGGTGTGTGCCACTGTCTTAGTTAAGGTTTCTATTGCTGTGAAGACACCATGACCAAGGCAACTCTCATAAAGGCAAACATTTAATTAGGGCTGGATTGCAGTTTCAGAGGTTCAGTCCATTTTCATCACGGCAGGAAGCATGGTAGCCTGCAGATGGACATGGTGCTGAAGAGAGCAGAGAGTTCTACATCTTGATCCAAAGGCAACCAGGAGGAGACTCTTGTACACTGAGCTTGGGCACTAGGAGACCTCAAAGCCTGCCTACACAATGGCATGCCTCCTCCAACAAGGCCATACTTATTCCAACAAGGCCATACTTCCTAATAGTGCCAATTCCTGTCGACCAAGAACGTTCAGACCACCACAATCACCAAACCCAGTTTGCATGGCTGGTCAAACCCAGGTTTTCTAGGTAAGCAGTCTACCGAGTAAACCATATCCCTAGCACCATATTGGTATTATAGCTAAATAAATCTCAATTTCCTCTTCTGTTTACTCCAGGATACATTCTAATGACTTCTGTATTATTTAAATCACATTATAGGCAGGAATTATAAAGTTGAAACGTTGTTTTCATTAATAGTTGTTTTACTACACAACACAATGAAAAGAACACTGTACTTTGCTTACTAAGAAGCCATGTTGAACTTAGCGGGTGGAACATATTCTTTTTGAACCACAAACCTTTTGAGAGTGAATCTGTTGAAGTTTCTGATGCTTCTTCAAATTGTTCTTATGTTAATGTAAAAAGATATGTTGGTATTTCCACAGAAATCCCAAAATGTGATTTTGGCCCAAGTCTTAGAATTCTTTCTGCACATAAGGATCCTTTGCCAAGAAATCCTCAGTTCTCAGTCTGGTGCTGGTGAACTCTGAAGAAGTATGCCAGATACAGAGGGTTAGTTGTTAGTCAATCCCTGAAGCATCTGTATTTCTTGTTGGGATCTCGGTAATGGTCCAACTGGAGAAGGATTGACTCCAAGCTGCATATATACAAGAACTATTCCTCACTGAACTAAAAACCAACATGAGCTGCCATTTTGAAATCTTTGTTAAGAACCAACTAAAATTAAATCATAAAGACAATATTTCTAGCCATGATTTCTGAGGCACACTGATTCAAGCCTTTCTTATTTCTATTATGCTTAGAGATACTGACATTTTATGCCAGACAGGAAAATACTGGACACTCTATTTTAAGTTGTAACTACTGCCCCCTCAGCATACCTCCTACACTTCCTAAGCACCTATTCTAGTTTATTAAATTCAACCAACTATTTGCATAACTTATTTTATTTACTGTCTATGCTTTCCTTTGGAATACAAGCCACATAAAGGCATAGATTTTAGTCTATTTAATGACAGCCATATCCCTAGGGTCTAGCAGCATATCAAGTATGCATTACGTATTCAACAGATGTTAGTGAATGAATGAGTTGATACTAAAACATCTACCTCTTTTTGTATATATTCCAACTCAGACTCATGCAATGTACTTTTTAAGTGCATTAAGGTGATTCCTTTGTTTCTTTACTCTTGGAAGTGCATGCACAGTGCTTCCCACAAATAATAAATAATAATGGAGAAATGTTCCATGCCTTTCTGTCAGCCAACCATTTAAGATGCCTTCTTCAGTGATCACACTATGACCACAGAGTAGACTGAGGTAGTCATTCAGTCTGACAAGAAGGTTAGGGCAAAGATTCTACCTTTAACACATTGTAATCAACAACAGACAGATACACAAGATAGATCCAATATATTAAATAAGTAGATAAAAGGATACGAGGAGTGCTGGGGACGTAGCTCAGTGGGGGAAGTGCTTGCTATGCAAGGGTGAGGACATGAGATCAGATCCTTAGAACCCACAAACAGCAGGACAGGACACAAAGGAGCATCTGTAATCCAAGTGTACCTACGAGTAGATGAAAGGTGGAGACAGGAGAGTCTCTGGAATCTCAAAGAGCAGCTAGCCTTGATGTATGCAGGTGAAACATCAAGAGACCCCCCCCCATCTCAAACAAGATGGAAGATGATGACTGACCACCAAGATCATCCTCTGACCCCTACACAAGTATGTAGCATACACTTGCTCATAATCATAATAATACATGAAGTAGAAGTTTCTGGTTTTGTCATGTGATGCAGACTCACATGATGTTTTGCTAGACAAGACTCATGGGAGGACACATGATGTTTGGAGAGAGTATAAGTGGAAGCTGTGTTACTCTTCCTTGGTCTTGAGTCTTCACTGATCTATACTTCATTGAGAGAGGCACAGCAGAGAACTCCAGGTATTCCAGCTGGTACTGGCCCCTCCCACTGACTTGTGCCAATTCAGCAGAGACCTGGTGGTTTCTGCTGGACTGTGCTACTGTTGTTGATTCATGTTTGGTGACACTTTTGAACAGGGCTGTTGGTATCCTGACACTACTGAACTGGACTGCTGGTATACTGACAAACAGAGATTGGAATCACCCCCAAAGAACTCCTTTTATTTTGTTTTGGTTTGCTTTTTTTTGTTTTTCGAGACAGGGTTTCTCTGTGTAGCCCTGACTGTCCTGGAACTCACTCTGTAGACCAGGCTGGCCTTGAACTCAGAAATCCGCCTGCCTCTGTCTCCCAATCCTTCTGGGATTACAGGTGTGCACCACCACTCCCGGCAAAGAACTCCTTTTAAAGAGGTCTACATCCCCCTGCCCTGACCTATTTACCATCTTTCCTCCCCTACCTTTGGGCTAGAAGGGGGCTCGAGGCATTTCAGAGCCCCTATTAAATTAGATTTTGAAAAATCTAAGCCTACACACACACACACACACACACACACACAAAGAGACAGCTATTTTAAAAAAGAAAAGAACACGGGATATCAAAATCTTTGGAAACTATTGTGTTGAATACCTATGAAGTGGGAAAAGAAAGTATGTTTTGTCACAAGAAAGAAAGTCTTTGAACATATGATCCCAGGGATGCAGTATGGAGACATAAGGCTAAGCTGTTAATGTTCAGGGATCTTGGATGAATCTCAGACTTTCTATAGAGCAAGTAGGTAAATCTTGAATGATTGTGTCAGTGTGTGTATACAGGCATGTGGGAGTGTGTTTGTCCAGGTACTGGGATAAGACTGGAAACCTGGTTGTACAAATAGGAAAATTTGGAAATGAGATTTGTGTTTTTAAAAATTACACAAATTCATGACATATTGAAAGCTTGAAGTGTATGTTCTACAGGAAAGGAGACACCAAAGGGAAATGATAGCACACACCCGAGTCAATCAATGATTTGTTATATGAAACAAGGAAGGTAAAATGGACAAACGATTAACATACTGAGCATGAAAAGTAGATGATTCCACTTACAAAACCAAAAAAAAAAAAAAAAACCCCACACAGGGTACATGATAGTCACAGTGTATGTCTTTTAGGCCTGTGGTGGTTTGAATAAGAACACCCCCCCCCCAAAGGCTCGTATATTTAAGTACTTTAGGGGGTGACATTATTTGTTGGAGTTGGTGTGGCCTTGTTTGAGAAAGCCTGTTACTAGGGGTGGGGTTTGAAGTTTCAGGGCTCAAGCCAGGCCCTGAGGCTCTCTCTGCTCTCTGTTGCCTGCAGATCATGATATAGAACTCCCACCTCCTCCAACACAATGCCTGCCTGCACGGCGGCCCCACACTTCCCACTGTGCTGATCGTGGACTAAATCTCTGCAACTGTAGGCAAGCCCCAACTAAATAAGAGTTTATAAATGTCCTTTATAAGAGTTGCGATAGTCATGGTGTCTTTTCGCAGCAATAGAACACTGACAAAGACAAGACCTAAGGGTTTTTAATCAAAGCAAGATGTTCCAATGAAATAACCAGAAGACTAAAGACTCCTGATACGAAGACACAATAACCACAATAACCAGTTATTAGCCCCTGCGGAAATTGATAATGTAACTTTCTGCTGTGAGCTACTTTGTTACTGGCTGAAACCACTTCCAGCCTGTTTTCTGCATTTTTTTTCTGCATGAATTGAAACCATAACATTTCTTTAATTGCTCATTTTTAAAATTTAAGTAAATAACGCATGAGTATATTTTTACAGTAGAAATCCAAACTACGGCTTGGCGAGCTCCTCTCCCAACCTTTCATCAAATGTGGCATATATCAATCATACTCCCTGGGTCTTTTCATGAGTCTTTCTATGCAGTTGCATCATAGAAGTTACCTAAAGATCTACCTGGGTTTGCATTTGCTTGTCTCTGGTAAATGAAATCAGGCTGTATGCTACCATCAGCCATTAGCAGCTGCTAAGGAAACTTTACTGCCAATTTGCTGTAGCTGCAGGGAACCCAGGCAGGGAGAGCTCAGCTGCCAATTACCAGTGCGTCTAGGATTTAAACTCACACAAACTTGAGAAAAGATGATGAGCTTGAGATAGAAGGCTAAAGCATGGGGTTGAATAGCGTGTGGCCAGGTGACAGTGCCCCATCACAGCTGTACACCTGGGTCCCACAGAGGGTCCCAGCCCCTCCCACAACACATGCACATTCTCCCAGAAATCTCTCAGTCATTTTAATCATTACATGTGTGAATACATGTGTATGCACACGCATGTATGAGTGCAGGTGCCCTCATAGGGCACACAGGGAGAGATTAGATGACAACCTTAGGTACCAGTCCTCAGATTTGTCTTCCATATTGTTTGAGAGAAGAACTCTTCTTGGTCATTACTACACATGCCTTCCAGGGGTTCTCCCATCTCTGCCTCCCATCCCTACTGATAGAAGAGTGCTAGAGTTACACATATGTGCTACTGTGGTGGCTTTATGTGCGTTCTAGGGATCCAACTCCCCCTTCTTGTGCTCCTTTGACAAGAAGGGCACCACACGGGTCCCAGGGATCAAGCTCAGGCCTAGCATCGGGTGCCTTTGCCCACTGAACCATCTTGCCAGGCCCAGAACTCTTTTTATTTATCCATATTTATTTTTTTGAGACGGGGTCTTGTTCTGTAGCCTAGGCTGGCATTGAATGCCAAGGCAAACCTGCCTCGGCTTCCCAGGAGCTAGGCTTACAAATGTATGGCACCATGCCTGGCTTGGAAATAGTATTTTTATGACTTTTTAAAGGTTTATTTTTATTATTTTTCATTATGAATATGTCTGCATGTGGACATGCACACATGAGTGTAGGTACCCTTGGAGGTTAGGGGGCATCAGATCCCTTGGAGCTGGAGATAGCTCTTCTAGCCTGTGCTCTTTCTTTCCATGGTGTTTTTCATTCCCCTTGTCTTTTAGAGGAGACCTTGAGTGGGGGCAGGGTGTAGCAGACATGAGGTATCTGGAGATCTTTCTGGTCAAATGGTCCTGAAATTTTATTATTTTTGTGTTTGAGTTCCTCGGCAAGCTTCCCAAAGCCATAGTAATGACATGCTTACTTATAATAATGATGTACTTTGAAGCATGCTTAAATATTGCAGCAACATGCATCTTATTTAGCACAATCCATTTTTACACCTCTAACTGTGAGAAGCTATATGTATTCGTAATTATGGTTTATTTGAATGTGTAGTATTTTTAGAACAGTAAAGTACCATATTTTGGGGGGGCGGAATGAAAATAATTTATGTATTTTTAAATGAACTAAGCTTTTTAATGTTCAGTGTCTAGGATAATTTTAAAATTCATTGGTTGTTTTTTTTTATTATAAGCCGTGAATAAAAATATCTTTATACAATGAGCCTTATTTGCAATATCCATGTCACGTGTCCACCGCTAGCTATTTTTGTCATTGTTCTGGTTAAATTATCTTTGAGAGATTTTTTTCTTTTATTCTGAATTGCATGCCAAGTTTTTTCACATTTATTTGTTTGTATATTCACACAGGCCTGCTCCACAGCACACTTGTAGAGGTCAGAAGACAACTTGTGGGAGTTGATTCTCTCCTTCAGCGATGTGGGCTATAAGAACAGAGTTCAGGCTGTCAGACTTGGCCATACACCTTTCCTTGCTGAGGCATCTTAGTGACTGTCAAACATTTTTTTTAAGTGGAAGTATGTTTGCACTAAAAACCATTTGTTTGACCATAACTAATTAATTCACATAATTAAATTCACCTTGTGAGAAAATTTTCTAAAATGCACTCAAAGACTCATCTGGTTCATTCATCTAATTTTACACGGGAGGTTGACCTTTCAGAAAGATATCCAGAGGGCAGGCATGATGGTTTAGTGAGCAAAGGCACCTGACACAAAGCTGGATGAACCTGAGTTGGTCCCCAGGACCCACAGGCAAGAAGGAGAGAACTGATTCCTGTAAACTGTCCTCTAACCTGTATACATGCCCAGTGCCACATGTGTGTGGTCACATACACACGTACACAATAATGAACTTTTAAAAATTCTGAAAGGACGTCTGAGAGTCAAGCAGAGTAACACAGCCTCTCACCTGAGTGTGGGAAGGACAGCAGCAGGGGCTCCAAGTTCTGCTCTCAGCTACACAGACAGGGATGGACCCGGCCAGCCCACAAGTGATCCCGCCTCAAAAAAAGAAAACTTAAAAAAAAAAATACACATAGAGAATATCCTGGATTCTGAACTTCCTCTAGTAACTCCCTGCCCTGTCTCACAGTCCTTTTTGAAGATATAGCACGTAGCCCTCTTGTTTGCAGTGGAGGCAGATTCAAAAAGCATCTAACCTGCCAGGAACAGCCTGCCCACCCCAAGGAAATTTTAGGTATATATCTAAAAGTACAGAGGGATATGATTCATGTGCAAGTTGTTTTTTTTTTTTTAAAAAAAAAAAAGAGGATAATTTGGGGTGGGATTATCTCAGCAACACTTTCTGCAAGAGATATAATTGGGTCTGTATGTTGGGTGACATAGACAACTCAGATTCATAAGGAAGAAAAGAGCCACATTCATTGAGAGATGGTAAAACAAAAGACCAAACAAACAGAGGGTCTGTCCTAGTTTAAGAACAGAGGTAGAAAATGAGGTTGGACAACAAAGACCATGCGTTTTCTCAAGGCTCCTCCAAAGCTGGGAGGCTTTAAATTGATCTATTTATAAACAGCCTTTTGAAATAATGGAATTAATTATTTGTGAGGTCCTTAGTAAGAACAGTGTACTACTTAGGATTGAGGACATTTATCCTTTTAATAAGTGTTTTGAAGGTTGTTACATATAAGAATGTTTTTACCTGCACGTATATCTATGCACCATGCGGGTATGGGGCCCATGTAGGCCCAAACAGGGAGTCATTGAGAGACAGCTGCAGCCACTGTGTGAGTCCTGGGAATCTAACCCAGGTCCTCTGAAAGAGCAGTCAGTGCTCTCAACCACTGAGTCACCTCTCTGGGCCAAGAGATTTCATTTTTTTAGATGTTGATCTAGGAGCATCAAGGGTGACAGGCAAGACCTTACCCCTGGGTTTCCTACCACCTCCCTCCAGAGACTTTGGGGATTTTAAAAGGAAAGGTATTGATGAAGTGACCATTGCCCATGCACCAACTGACTTTAAAAAGCGGAGAACCTTGCAACACGCCAATTCCACTCCTATGAATTCACTCTAGAGAATTAATTATAGATACACTTGAGTCAGCTTCCACAAAATGTTAATAGAACATATTTACATAATAATAAATTGAAAGTCCAAATTGGCCATTAGGTGACGGGATTCATATTATTGTAATAGTGCCACATAACTACTATGGGGCCATTATATTGACAAAGTGTAATGATATTTAATGTTACAAAGGATGGCATCATATTCTGAGATTTATTTGTATGTAAGTGTATGTGTATGAGAGAGGAAGGGGGAGAGAGGGAGGGAGGGAGGGAGGGAGGGAGCGAGGGAGGGAGGGAGGGAGAGAGAGGGGGGGCATGTTTGCAGATGTCTTCAGAGACCAGAAAGGGTATCTGGTTCCTTAAAGGCTGAAGTTACACGCAGTTTTTATTGCTCCAGTATGTGTCCTCGGATCCAAACGAGGGTCTTCTAGAAGAACAGCAAGTGTTCTTAGCTGCCAGAGCATTGTTTAAAGGCAAATTAAGTTACAAAACACTGTATGTTTCTTGATACTGTATATGTAACAAAAGAAAAACAACATCAATATGTGTATGTGGCAAACTGAAAAAAATCTGACACAGTTTGGTTGTAAGGAAAATGTGAAGCTTTTGGCTTCTGTTTTCCTTTCAGATATTGGTGTGATCTTATCCTACAGTAATATAAAATATTGAGGAGGACCGTGACTCATTAAAATGACAACTTCTTCATCCTATTAAAATTTGAGTTATGGCGTGGTGGCACACACCTGGAATCCCAGCACCCAAGAGGCTAAGGAAGACAGACTGTGACCCTGAGGTTAGCTTTGACTACCTAGAGAGACATTCTCAACAAGAACAACAACCAAACACACCAAAACAGAAAGCATGACTAATTCTGTGGCTCAGCTGCTAAAGTGGTTGCCTCCCAAGCATGCATATCTGAGTTGCATCCCTAGTACCCATGAAAAAAGCTGGTATGGTGGTGTAGCTGTCCTGGTGCTGGGGAGGCAGAGACAGGACAATCCCTGGAACTTCCTGCAGTCAGGTCAAAATAAGCTAAAAACAGAAATGTGTGTGTGTGTGTGTGTGTGTGTGTATGTGTGTGTATGCACATATATACATATAGTGTGAGTGCATATATATATGCACACACACACACATACACACACACACACACACACACACACACACATACACATATATGTAGCCACGACTCAGTCTTAATAGCCAAAACTCCCAAAGTAACTGTGAGGTTTTTTTTCTCTTCTCTAATTTCTTTCTTTCTTTCTTTCTTTTTTTATTTTTAGCAAAGCAAACATAAATTTATTAGTAAAAAGTGAGAAAGAAGAGCAAAACTACTGAGACTGGGAGGCATTCCAAAGGAGGAGAAAATAGCCTCTTTCTATAATATCTGACTTCTTCCATCTGAATCTTAAAATAAGGAGAATGGATACACCCAGGAATCCTTCTGCAATGCTCTTCAGACTTAGAGCTACTGGTTAGGAGACTGGCAATCTAGAACCACCTTTTCCTTGCTTCAAGGAGCAATAAATCAACCGTTCTAATTTCTCATTAGCTTGTATGGAGTATGTAGCTCATAAAACTTGCCTGACCTACTTCTTAGGCTTATTGGAAATATCCTGTTAATATTATAGATGCAGAATTCGTCTACAGAATTAAAAATGTTTTAGTGGCACATTATCAATATATGTCCATATATCACATTTTGGACTAGAGAGATGGTTCCGTGGTTAAAAGCACTGGCTGCTCTTCCAGAGGACCTGGGTTCAATTCCCAGTGCCCACATGGCAATTTACTACTATTTGTAACTCCAGCTCTGGTGGATCTAGTGCCCTCTTCTTGCCCTCTCAGGCACTGCACACACAGGGTAGACAGATGTATATGTAATCACCCATACACATTAAATGAAAATTAATCATAAAATATGTGTATGTACATATACATATACACATATACATGTATATGTATCACATTAGACCCAGCAAACAAATGCCTATAGGAATCCATACAAGTGACCTAGATAATTAACTCAGGCCAGGGTATATGATCTGACCCTAAAGTTGTAGAGACAAAACAGAGTGACAATGATAGTTGAAATGGTAACCTTGGAGTCCACCCATCTTGAGAAGGAGTTGCCTTGGGTCTAAGCTGCCTGCTCCATCCTGAACTAGACTGTACGAACTGCTAGATCTTCTGATTTTTTATGAGGCCCTTGAAACCGTGATTTTCAAGCTGACTGCTGATTTAAGTATCAAGCCCCACATAGACCAACACAGTGCGAGTCAAACTAAAACAGGGAGATAATCACAAATACGGGCAGTGTGATGGCTGTATTCTTGGTTGTCAACTTGACTACATCTGGAATAGAATGGAGGGCATATGTGTGAGAGTTTTTGCTTTGTTTTGTTTGTTTGTTTGCTTTTTGCTTGGTTTGAACCCACTTCTAGTCTGGACCTTTGAAGTCAGAAGATGCACCTTTAATCTGGACCACCCTTCTGCTGGAAGCCTAACACTTGTTCTCAGCCTTCCTAGCGCTGTGACCCTTTAAAGCAGCTCCTTGTGTTGTGCTGACCCCCCAACTGTACAATTCTTTTTATTGCTACTTCACAACTGTAATTTTGTTATTGTTATGAATCATAATGTAAATATCTGATATGCTGGATATCCGATACGCAACCCATGTGGGGTCATGACCCACGTGTTGAGAACCACTGTCATGTAAGGACATGGAAGAAGGAAGCTCTTGCTCTTTTCCTGCTTGCTCTTCCTGGCAAGTCCATTCCTTCACTGGCATTAGAACCTACATCTTCAGAATTCCAGTGTCTACTGAAGACCAAATGAGACATCCAGTGTGTGGACTGAGCAACTACTGCATTATTAGACTTTCCATTTATGCCGTTGTTGGATTAATTAGACCATAGCCTATAAGTGATTCTAATAAATTCCCATCTATATATACAGAAAAGAGATTCATTCTATAAGTTCTGCTACTCTAGAGAACCCTGTAATACAGGCATCATTTAGTCCCCAGGGAAGTACTTTATAAATCTTTACTATACCTGAAGGCAGTGACCTTGACTTCTGTACTCTTGGTACTTACATTTTCTTTCATTGTTTATTATTATTATTTTTTAATTATTATTATTTTTTGAACATGGTCTCACTTTTCAGCCCAGGCTGTTATGGAACTCATGTTTCTCAAGCTGGCCTTGAACTCACAAAGACCTGCCTGCCTCTGTCTGCCAAGTGCTAGGATCAAAGAACTGTGCCACCACACCTGGCCCTACCCTCTGTATTTTATTCATGAAGGGATGTGTAATTCATGAATGGAACTGCCTTATCGGGAGACTGCTTGGAGGAGAGATATCAAACAGCATTTACCCTTTCTGCAAGAGCTTTTTATATGTGCAAGTCTGGTTTTAATACAAAATAGGTAGTTAATTGTGTAAGAGAATAAGCAGAGATGTTCAGTTGTTTCAGTGTCCTGATAAATGCTCTAAGGTTGGACTGAGCTGATTGAAGTGAGAGAATGTTATAAAGAGTAGGTGAGTGGCAGCTAACTAAGGGAAGTGGATGTCTGTGCTGAGGAGAAAGTGTCTTCAGTGGAGACTTCCTAAGGCTTTAAGTCTCCTATGTGATCCAATGAACACCAGTGGGGTGTTGCTGTTTTGAGACGGGGTATAATGGAGCTCAAGCTGGCTTTGAGCTTATTATTATGTAACCTAAAATGACACTGAATTCCTGATCTTTCTGCCTGCACTTACTGAGTGCTAGCGTGCTCCATGATATCTGGTTGATGGGGATAGAATCCTGGGCTTCATGTGTGCTATGGTGGTTTGAATGAGATGTACCCCATAGTCTCTGGCATTTTAATGCTTGGTCCCTGTTGGTAAATATCTTTGTGGTGGCTTAAAAGGTATGGTCTTGCTCTAAGAAGTATGTCACTGGTGATGGGTTTTGAAGGCTTAAAGATTTGTGCCATTCAAGTTCATACTCTCTGCTTCTGGTTTGTAGTTCAAGATGTGAGCTCTCCGTTGCTGTTGCAGTGGCCATGATTGCCTGCTGCCACATGTCCTTGTCATGGATTCTTGATGATTGACACATCCGCCCCGGAACCATAAGCCCCCAATGAACCCTTCTCCACATGCATGTCTGCTGCCCTAGGAGACCAGAAGAGGGCATCAGACCCCCTGGAATTTGAATTACATTCTGTTGGTGACCTGGTGGGTTTAGGGAATGGAAGTCTTTTGGAAAATCAGTCACTGCTCTTAACCACTGAGCCATCTCTTCATCCCTCAGACCCTTCATTCTATACGTTGCCTTGTGTTTTATCACAGCAATAGAAAAGCAACTAAGACACACGCTAAGCAAGTACCCTGTTAATTGTCTCCCAGCACTACAAAGTATTTGCTATGCAATATGTCAGCAAACAAAACAAATATCCCCAGCACCTGCGGAACTTGATTTTGTCTGAGACCGGCAATAGCCATAATAAATTAGGATATCACATACTATGTTAATATGCTCATCAATTATGTTTGCTAATTGCCTAGGATATATTCTATACTTGATCATACATGAATGTACCTGGGCATGTGGCATACATATAATCCTAGCTACTCAGAATGGCGAAACAAAAAGATCACTGAACCTAGGAGTCCAAGGCCACCCTGGACCCTGAGCACTACAGTGAAATGTGTGTGTGTGTGTGCGTGTGTGTGTGTGTGTGTGTGTGTGTATGTGTATGCATGTGCATGTTCATGCCAAGACCAGCATCAGCTTGGAGAGGAGTTCTGAGGACAGGATGTTCAGGAGCAGGGGAAAAAATGACTCAAAGTCAAATTGTAGGTATCAGCTGATGGCTTGTAGTCTGCTTGAGATGGCTCCCTAGACAGCTCTCTGCAAATAGCTCTTGCCTTTATATTCTGCTCGAGATAACTTTCTGTTTAAGACAGCTCCCTTCTCAAGACAGCTCTCTTATATTAGAAAAAAATTCTTAAAGAGCTGTGTTTGCTCTCCAAGCAGTTCTCTCTGGGTAGCTGCTAGAAAAAATTCTAAAAGAGCTTTAAACTTTTCTAAAAGAGTTGTGCTCAATTTCCAGAAATCTAGAGACTGCTTACCTCTTTTCTAGAAAAAAAAAATTCTAGGAAAAAAAAAAAAAAGCTGGTGTGGCTCTCTTCTAGCTCATCTCAAGAAGACCAAAAGTCCAGTCTCTTATTTACATACCAATTCTGTCATTTATTCCAGGTTCTCTTTTGACTATCCCATGAATCAGCATTCCATGACCTTTGACTCTTAGGAAAAGACAGCAAGAACATTGCAAATGAATTTAGAGATTCCTGCCTGCCTTTTGAAGCACAAACAATAAATTTAGCTGGGTGGGATCCTGTCCTGAGATTACCATTCTGACTGCCTGAACCTAAATTATCTCTGTTCCATGCTGACCTTGAACTCAGGAATCTACCTGCCTTTGTATCTTTCTGAGAAAGTGGCTCATAGTATAGCTGCCTCTGTTCTTTTAGGTTCATGAAGCTCCTAATACAATCCATATTGCATCCTTATATTTTGCATAGTTGAGAAATCCTGTTTATATATTTTTGAACTCTTCTTTTCAGAGTTCTTTCCCACAGCCTTAAGGGTTGTCCCTAAAGGTCACACAGTGTTTACCATTTTTGCTAAGGACATAGACAAACCCTCACATCCCTCCTCCTCCTGTCTCTGATTATCATGGGGTCATTAACCTTGGCAGAGAGAACATTCCCTTGAAGAATGAACATATGGTAAAAATATATTTTTTATACACATATGACAACCACCAATAGTCATGGAGGCCTATATCCTGCTGTCTCTTCTCCAGGGGCAAGAAACCATGTCACACCATCCCTTCCACATGGCCATGCAAGACTAGACATGTGTGCATATGCACATCTGTCTCTGTGTATGTATATGTGAATACATTTGTGTATATGTAGGTATATGTTTCTCTATGTATGTGTGTATGCATACATTTGTCTCATGTATGTATGTGTGAGAACATCTGTCTATATATTGTCCATATGTGTCATACCTCTCTGTATGTGTTTACATCTGTCTCTGAGTATGTATATGCACCTGTCTCTTTGTATGTACATGTGTGTGTGTGCACCTGTCTTTGTATATGTATGTATGTCTGTCTCTATATATGTGTAAGTATATCTGTGTATGTGTGTGTGCATCTGTCTCAGTGTATGAGTGTGTATGTTTGTCTCTGTGTAGGTGTGTGAGAGTACATCTGTCTCTGTGTGTATGTATACATCTGTCTCTGTGAATGTATGTATGTATGTATGTATGTATGTATGTATTTTTGTGCATGCTCTCCATGGGTCTATCTCCTGGTTATGGTTCTCTGGTAGGTCCTCAAGTGACACTGAAGTAAAAGGGCAAAGGAAGGTTTGGGGATGCAAGGTACTGAGAAGGAGCTAAGGAGCTGGAAGGTTATACAGGAAAGACAGTTTGGGTTTTCTGGAAAAGTGAGATTTGGGCAAAATGATGGCCAAGAGCAGGTTCCAATATTTGTAATATTTCTGCGCCTATGAAAAATTTCAGATCTTACTGAATGAACAAGAAAATGGTTGTAGCATTAGATTTCCCTCAGGATAATATAATCTGACTTTGGGGAGACAACATTTACTTATGTAGCCTAGACTAGCCTCAGAGACAAGTTCATCCTGCTTTTGTTTATTTATTTGTTTATTATAAAGTGCCATGTATCCCATATTGGCCTTGAACTTGCTATGTAGCTAAAGATAACTTTGAACTTCTCATCCTCCTGCCTGTATCTTCCGAAGAGCTGGGGTTACATATAGTGCCACTCCTGGTTTATGCTGAGGCTAGAACTCAGAACTTTGTGCATACCAGGCAAGCACTCTACCAACTGAACTACACACAGCTTAGCCTCTGACTTAAAATAATTTAAGAGAAATAGTGTGTGAAGAACAGGGTGGGGTGGGGTTAAGTGATGTGCAAGCCTCAGCAGAGAAATCTGATGTGCTGTTGAGATAAGCCAAGTGACTTGCAATATTGAGGCTTAATCTAAATCTTGAAGATGAACCTGACATTAAAATGGATGACATAGTGTTGGTCAATGTCCATGTCTTGCTAATTAGGAAATATTCTGTATATTCCCTGTCTGAAAGACAAGGAAGAAGGTAGGTGGTGGGCAAATATGGATGTACAAGCTTTAATATCTGCGAAAGGACAAGGGTCTAAGAAGCTTCAACCTAGACAGGAGTTTCCAGAATGAGGAAATGGTTGGTTCAAACTAATGCTAAGTAGCAATAAATAGCTACTGACATCCCAATCTGGACACGTTCCTAAATACTGTCCATGTACCATGCAAGCAAGCTTATTATTTTTGCATCATTCAATCATTGCTACAAACAGACAGGTCCCAATATAATGACTCAATCATGGCTTATTAGTTTTAGACTCTATGAATTGGCACGTTGAACTGGGAAAGTTTACCTCTGCTCCATATGGTGATAGCAGGAGTCGCACATATGGCTACCGCCACTTGGCAAGCCAGCAGGGGTTGGCTAGTCCCTGGTGTCCCATTGTCTGGCTTAGTGGTCTGCTGATAAGTCAGAGCCAACAAGTATCTCAGAATCCAGTAGGCTAAGTCAGGCTTTTTCAGGTGGTGGCCAAGTTCTACAAGGCAGTAAGCAAGTAAATACAAAACATGGTGTGTGAGAAAGTTTCAAATCTCTCTCTGTGCTGTTGGCCAAATCAGGCCTCATGGCCAAAGCTAAAACTAGCATTGTAAGGGATATATTGGGGTGGGGAAACATGGCCCATTAAGTTTGTCATTAATCCCCTACCATCTTTATTAAAACCTCATGCATTAGATACTGTCTCATTGCCCTGTCAAAATACCCAACAAAAGCTTCTTAAGGGAGGTGCATCTTGGTTCACAGTTTGAGAGTATCCGTTCATCAGAGTGGGGGCATCATGGCCACCGCTGGTCACACTGTGTCCACAATCAGTATGCTGAGAAAGATGAATCTGAGTATTGATATTCATCTCTCCTTTTTCCTTTTTACTCAATCCAGGACCATAACATGTAGAATGTGCACCCATATTTAGGGAGAGTTTTCTGTCTTAGTTAACCCAGTCTAGAAACTGCCTTATAGATATTTGTCTCCTAAGTGGTTCTAGGTCCTGCTGAGTAAACATTCAATATTAAACATCCCATCCTGTGATGTAGGTACTATTAATATCCCCCCTTTTTTAGATAGTTTGGATAGTGTAGTAGCTATTCCCCGGTTGTCACCTTGACTATATCTGGAATGAACTATAATCCAAAATTGGAAGACTCACCTGTGATCCTAATCTGGAGGCTCAGAGATACAAGTTTCTGACCTGGATCTCGGCATGGAGAACTTGAGGCATAGTGGCTATGAATTCCAGAAGATTAAGACAAGGAGATCTCTGAGCTCAAGGTCATCTGGGACAAAGCAAGTCCCAGGCATGGTGGCACACACTTTTAATCTTGGCCACACTTTCTGCTGGAGACCTACATAAGGAAGGTCTTCCTTCCTTGGAAGAAGGAAGATTAGCTCTCTCTTCTTTGCCTGCTTGCCTTGTGGGACTGAGCAACTGCTAGATCCTTGGACTTCCATACACAGCTGCTGCTGACCATAGTTAGGAGTTGGACTATAGACTGGAAGTCATCACCAAATTCCCTTACTATATAGAGACTACCCATATGTCCTGTGACTCTAGAGGACCCTGACTAATACAAGATAGTATGTGTCTGTAGTCTCAACTAGTAGGGAGGCAGATGTGGGAGGGTTGGTTGAATCCAAGAATTTGGGGCCAGCATGGGATATAAAGGAAGACCCAGTTGAGGTGAAGTCAGGGATTCCCTCTTTTGGTTGAGAAATTTGAGCCTAGTAAGGCAATAAAAAACCCATAGCTAGAACAGGACAAAGCCAAGATGTAAGACACACAATACATTCTGAATTGCTTTGCTGTAGGACAGAAAAGCCACCGAGGGTGTGACTAGAGGGGTGAGAAGGGATGACTTCAATGGCCCTTGGGCCCTAGCAAGTCCTCCCCTCCAGGTGGCTGACTGCAGTCTCCAAGCAATGGGTAAGCCTTAGGGCAGCAGTGGGTGGAGGATCTGTGGGCCGGGGTTTCTGGGAAAAGAAAGAAAGAAAAGCTTCAAACAAAAAATAGCATCAGAGTCATGGGCTGGGAGAAAACCCTGAATCAAACTACAGAAGGCAGACGGTGCCAGAAATAGAAGTGGTGTCTCCAAAGTCAGCCCAGAAGGAGGCCAAGAGAACCTAGCAGAAACCGATGTGCGGACTGCAGCTGTGGAAGGACTCAGCTCTCATATCGCCTGTCCGGGATGAAGGTGTACCTAAAAATCAATAACTGTTGTTAGAGCCATTTTCTGGGATTGCGGTCAGGGTGGCAGAGTTGATAGTCACTGTCTCCTTTTCTGTGAGGGTGTATGAGGAAACCCGGAATAGGGAAGGTGCCGGAATAACAGTGAGCAGCTTTGAGCAGCCTCTGAGTGTATTTATAGATATCAAGCACACGAAATACGCCCACAACATACACCCTCTCCCCAGGAATCCAGGATGTATGAGGAATAATACAAGGTGTGCGGCTAACAGTCTGTACCACACACAGGATGGGCTGGGCGTAATCATTCTTTAACATTTCCTTTTTAGTATCTGACCACCGTTCTAGCAAAACTGTGAACTGACTGATTGGCAGGCACACAGACAGAACTGTTTTGAGTGTAAGATTTTTTTTCTGTTTTCAAAGATTACAACTAAGGTGACGTGTCAGAAATCTCTCAGGCCAAGATGGTTATCCTCTGGGATGGGACTGTGACTCCAGCCCACCAATCCTCCATCCACTTCTGCCTAGCACAGCAGTGGGTAGGACCCCATCATTTTTACCCCATAAAGCTCTCTGATAGCACTTCTTGCAGTAAAACTATATTGATTTTTCTGAAAATTGAGCTAGGGATGTGGGTCTGTGGGTAAGATCACTGCTCCATAAGCAGCAGGGCCTGAACTAGAATCCCTAGCTATGGGGCTATGGAGATGACTCAACGAAGCCTTCTTCCAAAGGACTCAGGTTTGATTCCCAGCACCTACACAGTGACTCAACCATCTGTAATGCTAATTCCAGGTCTGCCCCTGGATCCAATGTCTGCTCCGATCTCTGCAGGCACCGTGCATGCAAGTGACTCACAGGTATACATGCAAGAAAAACACCCATGTGCATGCAATTTTAAAACCCTCAGCACTCACATAAACGAGACAGAGAGAGAGAGAGAGAGAGAGAGAGAGAGAGAGAGAGAGAGATGCCAAGCATCTGTGCATACCTGTAGCTCCAACGCGGGGGTAGAGATAGACAGATTCTAAGAGCTGACTGGCCAGCCAACCCAGACAGAACAGTCAGTCTCAAGTTTAGTGGTAGACCTTGTCTCTAGGCAATCAGGCCAAAGGTGATAAGAGAAAGCCACCAGATGTCCTGCTCTGGTCTCTGCATATTCCAATGCACATACTCCTATTTGTGTACCACTCACACATACACAAAATTTAAAATAAGAATAAGGCTATTTTACTGGAGTGTTTTGATGGGTGGGAGGCCTTACTGTGTAGCCTGGACCTCATAAATGTCCTGTTTTGGCTTTTGAAGGGTGTTGGTGTATTAACTTGCTCTCTATTGCTGTGATAAAGACCATGACCGAAAACCACTTGGAGAGGAGATGGTTTATTTTCACTACAACTTGTAATTTGTTGTTGGGGGACATTTGGGCAGAATTCAAGGCAGGAACCTGGAGGGGTAATACTTAATGGCTTGTTGCAGGGCTCCAGTCTGGGACCACATCTCAGAGTAGTACTACCTACAAACTAAGAAGACTTTATTTTCAAAACACTTAATTGACCCTCTGGACAGACTGTATATGTTATACAGAAGGACGAAGGAATAGGAAGGGGGGATTCCTAACAACTGAAGGACCCATCTCGCCACTCCATGATAGTTACACCATTGACCTCCAGGACCAATAATAGTCTAGACATGAAAAGACCTGGAGCATTCATTACTCTTATTTTATTTTTATTACATGTATTTATTTCTGGGAGGGGGGATTGAGGTTTGGGGGGCATGCATGCCATGGTGTGCCTATGGAAGTCAAGGGACCACCTTTTAGGAGATGCTCCTTCTATCCTGTGAGTCCTAGGGACTGAACTCAGGTCATTAAGCTATGGAAAGTGTCTTTACCTGCTGAGCCATCTCACCAGTTGTCATCTATCCTCTTGAGAGGCAGTTGTGACATATGTTATCCATGTTTTTTTTTTGGATTGTTTTAAAATTTTATTTGTCTTATATATATGATGAGTACACTGTCACTATCTTCAGACACACCAGAACAGAGCATCAGATCCCATTACAGATGGTTGTGAGCCACCGTGCGGTTGCTGGGAATTGAACTCAGGACCTCTGGAAGAGCAGTTGGTGCTCTTAACTGCTGAGCCATCTCACCAGCCCCCACATATGTTATTTACTGAAGAGCTCATCATTTCTTTCTTCATTCAACAAATGAAAGGAAAGGAAAAAAGTTCTGGTGAAGAACAGACCTCTGCTTTGCTGTCACCAACTTGTGAAGATGTGCAAAGATCAGAAAATACTGGCAGGGTCTCAAAGACTCCCAGCTGAGACAATACAGGGCGCCTGCTTCAGTGTGGGGTGCCTCGGAGCTAATGGCAGCAAGATGTCCAGAATGGATCAGGGGCTTTGGGGAAGGGAAGACCAACCCTCACCTCAACCTTCCAGGAGGCTCTCGAACACATATTCCTACTTCTTTGAATTAGAGCAATTATTTCCTCTTCATTAATTCATCCATTCTCTCATTCAGTGTGTCATCACTATACTTGATGGGTGGTGGTCTTTCTTCATCATCACTATCACCATTCTCGTCATCACCATCCTCATCATCACCATCCCCCTCCTCCTCCTCCTCATCATCATCTAGTCTCTCGTGTATTTCCCAGGAGAAGAAATGACAGATTAACACTGTTTTATCTACTGGAATGTTATCTGTCACTCTCCCCTTAGAGTGTAAATTCTCAAGAGCTCATGGACAGCAGAAAGCATCTTTCTTTGATCTATGAATTTTTCATCAGGTGTAAAGCACCTTCTCACTTTTAACATCATCTTTTAATGTTTTCCTTGAGCCTAATAACAGTTGCAAACATTTTAAACTTTTACTTTGAGTTGGCCATTTAGCTACTTTATATCAAGTGAACTGTTTAGCCCTCTGACAACTAGCAACATAAAGCTAATTAATGTTGGATTGGGTGTAAAACTACGTAGTTGAGTTTCATTCAAAGGAGAAAAGAGACGTGGACAATGACAACTGTCTGATTTGAGTCACAGCACAGAGTTAACAGAATACTCTGGATGGGCACTTTAAATGATCTACCACCTATATTTATGAGAAAAAGAAGAGGTAAAAAGGTGGAGTTTATCTATGGCATTTATTGAAAGTAAAGAAAAAAGTAATGAAGCAAGAATACCTTTCTTATTTTGCTTCCCCTGCAGCAAGAATACACTCTACAGATCACCCTGTCTAGTCTGCAAGGAACTGATCAGAAGCACCTGCTAGAGAGAGAGTGTTTCTCTAACAGCTCAAGTGGGCCACCTGGATCTAAAAAAAGATAGCAAATCAGGAAAAACAAAACAAAACTGTTTCTATTTTAAGTCTGGACAAGGTTAGGAAATTTGTCCATTAAAAAGAAGTCCTGGGAATTATTTATTAAACATTCATATCCCCTATCGTCCCCCTCGGGTCTCAGGTTGTCCAGACTAACTTTCTAGATAGTCAAGGATGACCCTCTTGCCTGGTGCTGGGTTAACAGGTGTGTACCACATGTGGGGCCAGGAACCACTGACCCTAGGACTTCACACACACTAGACAAGCATTCCTCCAACTGAGCTGCCGCCTGAGAACCACGGACTGATGTGCCTGTAATCCCAGCACTCGGGAAGCTGAGACAGGATGATTAGAGTCCCATTCTAGCCCGGAATACACAAAGAGTTCCAGGCCAACACACACTACATAGCAAGACCACAACTCAAGATAATCATATCAGCAAAAGATTTTTGTTTGTTTGGTTTTTTTTGTTTTGTTTTTTTTATTTGTTTTTTTTCCAGACAGGGTTTCTCTGTATAGCCTTGGCTGTCCTGGAACTCACTCTGTAGACCAGGCTGGCCTCGAACTCAGAAATCCGCCTGCCTCTGCCTCCCAGAGTGCTGGGATTACAGGCGTGCGCCACCACCCCCCGGCTAGCAAAACATTTTTATTGATATTTATACAGTATTCTGTTAAGTAGGCTGAAGACTATGTAATTTAAAAAGCATACACACCAGTGACCAAAATTTAACAAAAACGTTTATGAACACTGTAGAAATTCCTAAATGAGAGATTATTTTTAGTTAGGAAAAGTAGGGAAGGTAACAGAAGAAGTGGCTTTTGAGTAGAGCCTTAGTGGATGGAAGATGCCCATGGCAGAGGCGATGGAGCGAAGATAGGAACCTCTTTCTCCTATGCTGTGATCTATAGGTCCATCTCTTCCTCTACAAAATGTACATTTCAGGATCTATCTGGAAGGTTTGCTGTGGGAAAACTCTGCTAACTAAGGTTGAAGTCTACCATTAACCAGATACCGGCCTAGCTCAACACAGAAAGGGGACTCTGGTCATCGCAGGGTTTTCCCTTCTCTGACTCTGTCTGGGGAATTCAAACCCTCCCCCCCCCACACACACACACCACACGCACCCTCTACCTATGGAATGTTACACAACCTTAGTTAGGTTACAGGTTTCAGCTTCTTTTCTCCTGATTAGAACCCGTTCAGCTAGCCCCCGAGATTCCCCCCCCCCCCCCCGAGTTCTCCAAATTACATAAGCCTGGATCACCCTACCTAAAGGTGATCAGTCTCCTGCAGCAGTCCTGGTAAGCCTCCTTCACCATTCGTACTCACTGAGCTTCTGGGCACCCTGTCAGTTTTCCCGGCTCCCTTTGCTATCGTGGACCGATATCCGATGACGATCCCAGAGGGCCCCGGCTCATCCCCTCCCCTGACGCATCCAGCCTGGACGCTGCTGGTGGCCTGCTCCTAAACCCCTCACCTCGGTGGGCTGTGGTCAGTTTTCATCATTTTCCAACTTTTTTGGGGGGCGGGATTCTTACATGGTCTACACTATCTCCCAGCACCATTGCTCATAAAGACAAAGATGCAGATAAATATTCAGCACCAAATCAATCCCCAACCCATATTTTTAAGAATCCTGGTTAGTGTTGAAATAAATGTCGTAGAAATAGCTAAATGAAACCAGAAGGAAATGCCGTCTGGGCTTTCTGTCCCGGAAGGTTTTTAATGCATGGCACAGTTACCACTGCAGTAATAAATGATTAGTACTGCAGTGTCCTGTTTCTCTCTTTTTTTTTTTTATTCTTGGTTTTTTTTTTATTAAATTTTTTTATTCGATATATTTTTTATTTACATTTCAAATGATTTCCCCTTTTCTAGACTGCCCCACTCCCGAAAGTCCCATCAAATGATCATGATACCTAGGGAGCTGGATGATTCTACCTCTGCAAGGTTGCAACCCCTGTGCTTTCTCTGAAGAGAGTGTTTACTGCAGACATTGTTTGTGAAGGGAAAAAAAACACACCAAGGAACTTGACTGTAGATGCCTCTTGCAGGATGCCTGGTGGTCTCCAACAGCGTTTATTTGCATATGAATGATAGGCTAATTAAAATGATTTTTTATCTATTTGTCAAAACCAGTCCAAATAATACCCTTCTTGGAAATTGTGAGAATTTGTGTCTTATTCCAGAAGTGCCTTAAAGTACAAACTTACAGATCTCCAAAGGAATTTTATAAGCCAAACTTTAATTCGTTTGAGTTCTTCAAGCAATTCAGCGTAATTATTCAGAATTAGAGTTTTTAGAGTGCTGAGTGATTCTACTCATTGACTGATGACTTTAAACCAAGTATTTTAGGAAGGTAACAAATGAAGAATTACCCCTCATCACCTAACTCAGATAAGTCAGGCCACACAAAAATACAGGACCCAATTCAATCATACTGCCTACAAAGAAGAGTTACAAGAAATTCAGATATGATATTTTTCATGTATATTTTCCAGAATCCTCAGATATTTTTCTAGAACTGCTCTGCTTATATCTTAACATATGTTTTCTAGGCCTGGGGAAATAACTCAGTGGGTAAAACCCTCGCCATGTGGGCCTGAGTTTGGATCTTGAACACCCATGTAAGTACCAGGCAGGCGTGGGGACCCAGCTGTGACCCAAATTCTCGGAGGGAAGCAGGACTCCCTCGAGGGAAGTGGACAGAACAGCCACAGTGAGCTTTAGCCTCAACTTGACTCTCCCTCAACACAGAGGGGGGAGAGCAGCTGAGGATAACTGATATCAATCTCAGGCACACACATGTATGTATGCACACACATACACACATATGCATGCATACATATACAAATACACAAACACATACATACACACATACACATATACACACATACACACACAAACACACACATACACACACATATATACATACATACATATACACACACATGCACACATATACCCATACACATATACACACACATACACATATACACACAAACATACACACATACACACACATGCACACATATACCCATACACATATACACACATACACATATACACACAAACACACACACATACACACATATATACACACACACACACACACACACACACACACGCACACATACTCACATATTCACATACACACACATAGGCACAAATACACACACACACACACACACACACAAGTTCCTTAGTGGGCTATAGAACATTTTTGCTTGCTCATAGTGTAGTTCTCTAGCCAATTCAGCCTAATTTTTATATGCACATGCATATAAGAACATTATATGCTTGCAATTCAGTTTGCCTTCAGCAATAGGTGCTTTTAATTACAATTGTATACTTGCAGCTTCTGATAGCAATAGCTTGTTACTTTGCAATGTCAAATCTCTATGCTTTGTAGAGAACTTATTGCCTTATCATTTATTATTATTATTATTATTGGTGGTGGTGGTGATGGTGGGTTTTTAGAGACAGGGTTTCTCTGTGTAGGCTTGGTTGTTCTGGAACTCACTCTGGACACCAGGCTGTCCTTGAACTCTGAGATCTGCCTGCCTTTGTCTCCAGAGTGCTGGATTAAAGGCGTGACCACAACCACTCAACAACCTTCTTTATTTTAAAATGTATTCTTATTTCTCCTCCCTTCTTTCCTCTCCACTCCTCCCCTTCCCCCTCCCCTTTTTCTCTCCCCTCCCTTCCCCTTCCTTCTTCCCTCCCCTTCTGTCTGTCTCTGTCTCTCTCTCCCTCTCTCTGCCTCTCTCTCCCTCTGTCTCTGCCTCTCCCCCTTCTCTCCCCTTTCTTTTTGGTGATGCTCCAAGGGATGGATCATAGATATCTTTAGAAAATGCTCTACAACTAAGCTGTACCTGCGGCTACTCTTTGCTTTTAAACTAATTAATTCAGAGACGCAATCTCGTTGGTCCCAGACTGACCTTGAGTTCAGTATGCATCCAAGAGTGGCCAGTAAGCTTTGGCTACTCCGATATCTCCAGTTTCCCCAGTGCTGGGATCACACTGTGTGCACGCTATCCAGTCTGTGCGGTGCTGGGGATGGAGTCAGGGCTTCCTGCCTGCTAGACCAGCCCTCGACCAACTGAGCCCATGGGTTTCTTTACAAATTTAAAAATTAAGGAACTTTTCCTTGATTTTCTGTCTCCCCAAGTTCTCATTTGTTCAGCCTCCTTCCTTCCCACCCTCCTCCGTTTCCTTCTCACTACCTCCCCCTCTTCCTCCTCTCTACCCCTCCCCCCTTCTCCTCTCTACCCCTCCCCCTCTTCCTCCTCTCTACCCTTCCCCCTCTTCCTCCTCTACCCCTCCCCCTTCTCCTCCCTCCCCCTCCCCCTTCTCTCTACCCCTCCCCCCTCTTCCTCCTCTCTACCCCTCCCCCCCTCCTCCTCTACCCCTCCCCCTCCCCCTTCTCTCTACCCCTCCCCCCTCTTCCTCCTCTCTACCCCTCCCCCTCTTCCTCCTCTCTACCCCTCCCCCCTCCTCCTCTACCCCTCCCCTCTCTTCCTCCTCTCTACCCCTCTCCTCCCCCTCCCCACTTCCTCCTCTCTTTTCATTTCTCATTACCGGTTCCCCTCTTCACTCTCCCAGTTACCTGTGTAACCACGAAAACTCCTAAACTTTTGAAACGGCCCCTTGGCAAGGCCGGTGTTTATCTGTGTCTGCCAAATATTTCGGCACAGCTCGGCCTTTAATGAGGCTCATCAAGCCCCAGATGAAGCGGTCCAGATTCGCAGCTAGCTCTTGAACTAGACAAGTATGGGGTGGGGGAGGAAGCCAGGACAGAACGCTCTGGGTACTGATGATCCTTCTCGTCCCCAGTCACCTCCTTAACCAGAACAGTTTCTTACACTCCCAGCTAAACGACCAGATCTTTCCGACCCCTTTTCCTCTACAGTAATTCTTATACTAATGCTTCTTGTCCTTTCTGTGAGAACGGAGGTTCGTGGGTGGCTCTTCTGATACATGTGTGTGGAGACCAGAGCTCAGCCCTGAACATCACCCCTCAAGAGCCGCCCACTTTGATTTTGGAGAGAGTCTCTCATTGAGTCCTGGGGCTAGGCTGGCTGGCCAGGGGGCCCCAGGAATCTTCCTGTGAATCTCTGAATCTCAGACCACAGCACGTGGCTCCTCTCTCTCTCTCTGTCTCTCTCTCAATTATTTATATTCCAGATGTTGCCACCCCTCCCAGCTCCCCCCTTCCCTTTTGCCTCTGAGAGAGTGCCCCACCCCAGCATCCCAGGGGCATCGAGTCTCTACAGGATTAGGTGCATCCTCTCCATCTGAGGCCAGAATGCGCTCTGCCACGGTCACAGGGCCGTGTTAAATATGGACCCTAGAGTCCAAGCTTGCGTTCTTTGCTCGCACCACAGCATCTTGCAGATGATGAGCCATCTCCCCAGACCTTCCCACCAGACTGTTCTTTACCTTTTCCTTGTTATGCTGAAAGGATAGAAAATAATACAGCCTAACTCTAAGGACCCCAAGAAGTCAGAAGTTTAAAGTGCTATCTCACTTTGTTAGAAACTAGGTAAAAGGTCACATTCCAGAGCCCCTCCTTTGTTTAGACCTAGCAGAAAGGCCTTGAATAAGTGATCCTTGCCCCATAGGGTAACTGGAAATGGGCTAAGCTTATCTTGCTTCTGTAAAGATAATTTAAACTGATTGGCCTAAAAACTATGGAGTGGTACAAATCAATTGGCTCAAATTTCGCGGGCTCTCCATGCTAAGAAATGATTGGTTTGTGATTCACGGGCTTTGCCATAAGCTTATAAAAGCTGTCGCAATTCGGCACTTGTGGTCCACAGTTCTCTAGCCCTGTGCAGTGTACGGCTGTGGAATCCAGAATTCTGGAATAAAGAAACCCTCATGTTATTGCATCAAGAGCGTTTCTCACGAGTGATTTGGGTGTCACCTTCTGGGGTGGTTTTTTGGGGTCTTTCAATGCATTTAGTTTTCTTTTTTTCAGAGCCTTGCCCACCGTGGCTTCATTACAATAAAATAAAATAAAACATAGAAATTAAAAAGGTTTTCTCCAAATTATAAAATTGTCATAATTGAATTGTTTTGCTCTCAAGCACGCGCAGGTTCGCCTGCCCTGTCTGGGGAGGAGAGAGGAGCAGGATTTGGCTTTCCGCGCTTCCTGGGGACCTGCTTGTGAATCACTGGGCTGACAGGATGGCATGTTCAGTGGTCTAACCTAACTGGAAAAGGAGTCAGTCAGCCAATGCGGCTTCGGCTTTCGTGCTTGACTTGGACTAGAGTCTGCCGCTATGGTAGGGACTTCCTGAGTCCCTGGGAAAGGTTGGCGCTTCTCACACGTTCCGCAATTGATCCTGGAACCTTACAGTAAAGACTGTAGTTTTTTCAACAGTTAACATCTAGTGGTCCATGAGAAACCCTGGGTTGCCAACTGTACGGAGGAGAATTTAAGCATTGTCTAGTCTTAATTCTTCTCTCGAAGCCCTCTCCCCACATGTGCATCTGCATTGCAGCTTATGTTGTAAATTGACCTATGCGCATTCCTATTAAAACGTAATATTCTGAACTTTTAATTGGACAACGGTTGAGGCTGAACACATTGACATAATGAGGTAAGCTTGCCACAGGATTGCTCTGGCCTTGAGGTTTGGAGCGTTCTACATCTGAAGGGATTTTCTGATAGTTTGTTCTTCCTTCTTCAACAGGTGCTGGGTCTATCTATGAATGTGGAACACTGAACATATTTAAGTTTACGAATCTTTTTTATTTGTGGGGCTATACTTCATCCTTTAGTTATCAATGCAAGATAAACATATCCATAGCATTTTTTTTTTCTTTTAAGCAGGGTCTCACTATGTAGCCTTGGCTAGCCTGGAACTTGCTCTTACACCAGGATGGACTTGACCTTACAGAGGCCGGCTTGTCTTTGCCTGCAGCATTACCGGATGTACCACATGTTTAGCTTTTTCTTCTCCTTGTGTTTTTTTTTCCTAAAAAAAGATTAGCAATATTATCTTATTAACTCTCATTGCTCCTTCTGGACTAATTAGTCACATTTTAGAGGAATCTAACAGTGCGATTAGGATTTGGAGGACAGCTCAGTCAGTAATGTGCCACCTGTGCAAGCCTGAGCTTGATCACAATACCTCCATAAAAAGTTAGAGCCTAGTATTGCTCCTGTGATCCTAACACTGGGGCAGCAGAGACAGGAGGATTCCTGGAACACTGACCAGCTAGTCTTGTGTCTCATTGAGCTGTAGCTGGAAACCCAGTCTCAAAAAATAAGGTGGGAAGACACTGAGGAGGACAGCGGCATTGGCTTCCTCTCACCTATGAATGTTTGTACGTATGCACATGTGCACACACATATGTTCTTTTAGATTTATGCTATTTTATGTACATACACATGGTATAGGTACACTATGTGTGTGCCTGATGTGGAGGTCTCACACACACACATACACACACACATATATATGTTTTTTAAAATGTGCTGGTATCTATATGGTTTCATTCAAATTCATTTAATAAATACTGTTTCTTAGAATGTGCCCCTTTGTATCATTACACAGAAAAACCACCTCCCTGAATAAGGACATACAAAGATTTCCCCACTGTCTGAAGTGCTTGCAGTGCTGTGAGGGGCTGGCCTCATAGTTACTGGTGTGCAGAAATGCTTCAGGCCAAAAGGAGAAGACCAAAGCTATTTCTAATCTGTTCCATTCACTCTGGAACATAGTACCTCTTGAAATCCATTTGATAGTTCAGTTACCAGCCCATGTTTTCCTGCCAGAAATGTGTTTCTGAAAATGATGTGTAATGTGTTTGGCACTGCATGAGACATGTTTTTGGCCTCTGAGTGTCGATGTTAGTTTCCTGCATGGGAGTGGATCATGCTTTATAATGACACTTTCCCCAGACTTGGGAAATGTCATATATTCATATATACATGCATATATGATACATAGATGAATAAATATAGATAAATAGGGGAGAGAGTGAGTGAGAGAGAGAGAAGGAGAGGGAGTCAGAGAGTCGTGTTTTTGAGCACTGCTGCTTTTCAATGCCAATGTGATAGTTTGATTGTAGACTGTTTTAGAAGGATTGCATTAAGTTTACAGGGCCAGTTTGGGGTTGAATGTAATCTAACTGATTGGATACTCCTTATTTCTAGTGTGCAAAGTATTTCCTGGTGTTCTCTCTGTTCACTGGGCATCTTTACATTTTGCTATAGGGCCAGGTGTGCCCTTGATCACCGTACCAGGACACTGCCGTGTACCCTGCCAGGATGAAAAGGGTAACACATAGGTCAGCCTCCTGCAGCTTCCTGTGCTTAAAACACGAGGCACGCTTGCTGAGGACGAAAGAGAGCGTATGGAGCATAATGTCACCATGACAAAAGGTGAAGTCGCTGGAATGACGTTCTCCTGACACTGCTGACCCTGAAAATGTGCACATTCACCAACGGGCACACTAATGACATCACACCTTTCTGCAGCCTGCATCTTTTCTCTTGTAATGATTCATTTACGTCTGTTTATTTCTATTTTATGCATATGGGTGTTCTGCCTATGTGTCTGTGTACTGTGTAGATGCAGTACCTGTGAAGACCAGAAGAGGGCACTGGGTCCCAGGGAACTGGGGTTGCTCCCCTGTGGGTGCTGGGAATCCTGCCTTCAGCTTGGACCATCTCTACAGTTTCTGAAATACTGCCAGTGATCCTTGAAGCCACGCAGAGCATCATGGCCGATCTGGTCTCACTTACTTAGTTCTTTCTTTGGAATTTGCCTCTGTGGGTGGGCAGTGTTTTCTCTTTTTCCTCCTCTTCCTCTTTTTCTACCTTTTGTCTTCCCTATTGTTGGTTTTTCTGCATCAGATCTTTGTATGTCTCCCAGGCAGGCTTCTGCCTCCTGGACTCTGGTATTATGTCTAGACTTGAAGGCGTGCACCACTGCAACACATTACATGTGTTGCGTGCACCATTACATGTGTTACATGTAGTATAAAACATAAACATATCTGTCTCGTAAAAAAATCTCCAACTCTGAATGTTATTAAACTTTTTAATATAACTTAGACAAAGAAAAGATTTTTTAAAAAAGATTTATTTATTATTATATGTAAGTACACTAGCTGCCTTCAGACACACCAGAAGAGGGCATCAGATCTTATTAGGGATGATTGTGAGCCACCATGTGGTTGGTGGGATTTGAACTCAGGGCCTTTGGAAGAGTGGTCAGTACTCTTACCTGCTGAGCCATCTTACCAGCCCCAAGAAAAGATATTTTAATTCTATGTATGCATATACTTTATTTCAGGAATGGGGATTGAGCTTGTCGCCAGGCAAAGGCTCTGAGATACATACATTTATCTCCTGACTTTTTACTTTCACTTTGAGACATAGTCTCACTAAGTCACTCCTCTGCCCTTCAACTTTGATTCCTCTCACTTCAACCTCCTGAACAGCTGGGGTTACAGGTGCGCCACCAGGCTTGACTCAGTAATACTTTTCTATCATTTTCTAGTCTAACAAGGTTGAACATCACCATTAATATTACCCATGGATAGCCTAATTTTCTTAAGATTGTGTGTGTGTGTGTGTGTGTGTGTGTGTGGTGCGTGTGTGTGCAGTACCAGAAGAGGTCAGTAGAGGGCACTAGATTGCCTACAGTTAGAATTCTGGTGATTAGCTCCTGAGATGGTGGTGTGAACCAAGCTTGGGTCTGCTGTAGCGCTGTTGATGGCCCAGCTGTCTCTCCAGCCCTTGCAAACCTTTCTGTTATAAACTTCCTATTCATATTTTATAATCATCTTGCTTTTATTTTTGCCCTATATGGGAAAAATATTTTAGAATCTTAGCTCCTTGTTATATTTTATGTTACCAAACACGTTCCAAATTTGTCTTTCTCCCTTTTTGTAGTGCAAATTGTAAATGTTTCTTTTGTGTTTGTTTCCAACATAGAAGTTTTAAAAGTCAAAGTTATCAATCTTCTTTTATTATTCTTCTAGTTTCTAAATTTTGGTGACGTGGATTTTTAAAGGGCTTGACATCTTTCTAAGGGAAATGTATTCATATTTTTTCTTCTAACACTTCCAACATTTCAATTATCATACTTTTATCTACCCATCTGAGATGTGTCTATCCGGGATGCATTTATATGTAAGAGTTGAGTTTATTTTGTATTTCCATGCTGGGGTTCAATCTTGAGCTATACACATGCTAAGCAAATGTTCTATTACTGACCTACATACTTAGTCCCTGACGTCTTTTTTAGTTTAAAAAAATTACATATTTATGGTATGCTACATGAAGTTGTGAAGGATGTATACATTTAGGAATGGCTACATCAAGCTCACTAACAAACATGACCTCACATATATTTTATTTGTGGTAAGACTTTAAAATCTACTCTCTTGATGATCGAGGATAAGGCTCAGGGGGTGAAGTGCTTGCTGCACAAACCTAAACACATGAGCTCAAATCCCCAGAACCCACAAGGCACGGAAGCACGCATCTGTGATCCAGACACTCCTACGGAGAGATGGGAAATGGAGTCAAGAGAGTCTCTGGGTGCTCTCAGGCCAACACTCATGGCTCCTGGCGTATGCAGCAGAGAACAATGAACAGATTTATCTCTTAGAATGTAAAAGACAAGGACCCAAGGTTGTCTATTCACCTCCTTGCCTGTGGCAAATGCACGCACGTGTACACACACACACACAAATACACATGCACATGTCACAGATACCTACATATGCACATCAGACACAATGTTTTAAGTCTATTCTACTAGACATTTTCTAAACTATTCTCTCTCTCTCTCTTCCCCCCCCCCCCCAGACAGGGTTTCTCTGTGTAGCCCTGGCTGTCCTGGAACTCACTCTGTAGACCAGGTTGGCCTCGAACTCAGAAATCTGCCTGCCTCTGCCTCCCAAGTGCTCAGATGAAAGGTGTGCACCACCACCGTCCTAGACATTTTCAAGTATATAACACATCACTCTCTGTAGTCAACACATTGTACAGTGGCTGCCATGAGTTTACATCTCCTGACTGTTCAGTCATGTAGTACTTGGAAGATAACCAACCTAAAGCAAACATGACGACGGACTTTATGTCTCAAGAAGTTAGGGCTGGTGGGCTAATGTTTGCCTATTATCCCAGTGAGTGGGAGGGCAGACTACAGAGACAAGAGTCTACATCCAGCTTGGTGTATATAAGATCTTATCTCAAGATAAAAGTCTAAGGGTGGAGCTCAGGGGTTGACTGCTTGCCTAGTGTGAACTTGCAACAATGAAAACAAAAGGACTTTTTACATCAGATTCCCGGGAACGTCCTTCAGTGGTCAAGCATTTCCATAACGTGTAGAAGTTCTCAGTTCACCTCCAGCACGCTATTTTCTTGCTCCCTTCTCCCCCTTCCCTCCACTTTCCCTCCTTGGTGTGGGGCATGGGGAGAAGATTATATCTCAGCCTCCTGACTCTTATTTGATTCCTTGGATTAAGATATAAGAGCACTTCTGTTTCACATCTGACTGGAATGAATTACAAAACAGTAATCTAGGGCCGGGCATCATGGTGCATGCTTTTAATCCGAGCTCTCAGGAGGCAGAGACAGGTCTTTAAATTTGAGGTCAACCTGGTCTACATAGTGAATTCCAAGACCACCAGGGATATGTAGAGAGACGCTGTCTCAAAACAAAGCTAAATAAAAAATAAAGAAATAAACAAAAGTCTTTAAATAAAGAAACTAATGTTTTTCTTTTCTTTCTTTTCTTTTTTTTAAGAGTATCTAATACTACGTATCCTAGTGTTCTCATTGGAAATGGATGTTGCACATTTTAAAATGCTTTTTTGGCTTGTGTTAAGATGCCCATACCATTTCTCCTCAGACTTATTAATATGTGAAAGCCATGTATTTGTGTTCCTGTAATAAATCCCACCTGGACAAAAAGCTATCCATTGTTTAATGTACTTCTAAAGTTTATTTAATAACCTAAGATTACTTTGAATTTGCACTTTGATCATAAACAACATATCTTACGGGGTGGGGGGAGTGGGGGTATGTCACACACCAGCACTCGGGAGGCAGAGGCAGATGGATCTCTGTGAGTTGGAGGCTAGCCTGGTCTAAAAAGTGAGCTCTAGGACAGTGCACACTATGTAAGTACTCTACCGACTGAACTGCATCCCCTGATTCACTGCATTATTTAAAATATCCCCAAATTAGAAAAAAAAATGCCCATCCACTGATGATTAAACAAACAAAATGTGGCATCATCATATCAAGTGTTATTATAAAGCATTGTTGCATTTTCTGGCCTGGAAGACCTCATACAATTCTGAGTCCATTTCTATGACGAATACATGATAGCCAAGCCCACAGAGGCAGGAAATAAATTAATGCTCACCGGTAGCCTGGGAGCGGAGAGAGCCTACCCAACGTCACCAGGTTTCTATTTAGAGGCATAAAATGCTCCAAAATCAGGAAATCATGCTGGTTGCACAACTCTGCAGATGTACTAAATATCACCAAGCTGGTCAACTTGAAAGTTAAAAGCATTCTGCATAAACTGCATGGCAGTAAAACTATTATGTCAGAAAAAAAATTATGTGAGAAAAAGCATTAAGTCACAGGTGGAAAGCAATTTTTTTTTGCTCTAGTTTTCAAAGGCTAGCTCTGGATTTTTTTTTTTTTTAAGCCTTCTGTTGAATGCGGAAATGTTGCAAGAACAAAGGAAATTCTAAATGTCCCTTGACTAATATAGCCTGACAAAGTTACAGATTTACCAGATAGTAACTATGTATCGATACTTGAGAAGGAGTAATGATTTTCTTGGTCTACCAAGTTTTATCAGCACGGGTCTTTAGGTTTTAAAAGACTGAGCTTTGACATGGCCTCTGCCCGTTGGGCCTCTGCGACTTCTTGCTCTGTCTATTGAGGTATTGAGCAAAGTGCTCCCAATGGTTAGGGGAGTGCGTGGGAGAACCACAAAGGTCAAAGAGGAGACTGTGCAACAGGTGCATTATCAGAGAACGTTCTCGAATTCGTGAATTTTCTCCAGGTCTTATCTCCTTCCTATGAGGGTTCCCCACCCTGTGGTCAGACCACAGACTCAGTCTTATATTTCCAGTTCTCACTGCAATTCCTAAAAGACCATATCAACTCATGCAAGTCACCAGACAAGATGGCGCAATGGGTAAAGGCCCTCGCCCCACAAGTTTGGGGGCCTGAGATTAACCTACATCAAGGTGGAAAGAGAGCCAGCTTCAGAAAGTTATTCTTTTATCTCTGCACCCAAGTCACGTATGAATGTCCCTGCCCCACCCCCACACCATGCCCTTGTGAATGCACACATTAATAAATTAATTCACGTAGAAACCCAAGTCACAGCTGGACACAGTTTTGCATACCTGTAGTCTTAGCACTTGGGAGACTGAGGCCGGATAATTGCATAAGTTTGAGGCCAGCCTGGTCTACACAGCAAACACGCAGTTACCCAGAGATTCATGGCAAGACTGTGTCTCAAAAAAGACACAAGAGGGTTGGAAAAATATTTACTGAGTAAAGAGCTCGCCTTTCAAGCACGAAGGCCTGAGTTTGGTTCTGAGAACCATCGTTGCTAATCCCTGCACGGACAGATGAGACAGGCAGATCCCTCCGCTCACTGGCCAACCAGCCGAGCCTAACCAGGAGGCTCCAGACCAAAGAGGGACCATGTGTTTAGAGACAAGGTGGAAGAAAGGACTCCCCCAGCTAGTTCTCCGAAGCTGATGGGGGCTGGGGAGAGAGTCCATTTCTTTCAGGAGTGTGGCCCCTCATAGTTTCCCATGCTCCAGTGAACAGCTGTGCTCTCATGGGAATATGAGCAGCACCAAACAAATGAGTGTAGTTTTGGAGGAGGAGGAGGAGGTGAAGGAGGAATGAAGGAAGAAGGGAGAAAGGATAGACAGATGGGAGAAGAGAGAAAGAAAGACAGAGAGAGAGAGAGAGAGATCGACAGACAGAAACAGAGACAGTTAGAGACAAACAGACACACACATACAGAGAGAGAGAGAGAGAGAGAGAGAGAGAGAGAGAGAGAGAGAGAATATGAAATTGGGGAAGGAATGTGGAGCCAGAGGACATAATCAAAATACATTGTACACATGTATAAAATTCTCAAAGATATATATTTATATTATACATGTACACACACACATATGTATGTATGTATGTATTAAAGAATGCCAAGTAAGGGCTGGAGAGATGGCTCAGTGATTAAAAGCTCTTGCTGTTGTAGAGGACATAGGTTCAGTTCCCAGCACCTTCACTGAAACTCACAAATGCCTCTAACTCCAGTTCCAGGATCCAATGTCCTCTTCTGACTACAGGAGCGCCAGGCATATGTGCAGTACACAGACAGACAGGCAGACAAAACACTGTTAACAGGTTAAATTCAAAGCCCATGTGGGTAGCTCCTGAGGAGCTACACTCAGGGTTGACCTTTGGCATTAACTCTCTCTCTCTCTCTCTCTCTCTCTCTCTCTCTCTCTCTCTCTCTCTCCCTCCTCCATCTCTCTCCCTCCTCTCTCTCTCCCTCCTCTTTCTCTCTCCCTCTCCCCCCCCCCCTCTCTCTCTCTCTCTCCCTCTCTCTGTCATCCACACACACGTTCTCCCAAAAAGAAATTAAAAAGCAAAGCAGGGGGAAAAAGACCCCCAACTCACCATTTTGTTGTTATGATCAAGTTATTTCAAGTAATCAGAGTCTGGTCCAGGGACCTCTTAGGAAGAAGTAATCAAATCTTCATTTAATATTAAATTCCCAATTCAGGGGGATATGTTAATGAGCTGGGATAATGTGGAACTTACAGTGCCCGAGGGTGCAGTAGCTTTGATTTCAGTTCTTGAATAGAAAAAAAGAATCTGCCTCTGTGTTTGCCCTCACCTGCAAGCACTGTGAACACGGCCATGTGGCTTCAGGAAAGTGGGCGTTGATTTTCTGTTGCATCTGATTTGAGAAACAACAAATAAAAATATTTCATTTAGTTAAATAAAAAATGCAGGTCTGTGCCATACCACCACCGCTCTACTGCCACACTCGGGGTAGTGTCTCGCAGACCTGACAGTCTGTGCATTAAAGGAGGAGGATCCCTAGCCATCAAATGAAGGCTCCCGGGTTGTTTATTATTACCGTGGGCACCAGAGGGGCAGGTATTGTGAAACGCATCTTCTAAGGCTGAGCGTGGAACCATTCACCTTCCTACCAGTGCTGATTGCAAGCTTTGGGTTTCATGGATAGACACTTGTTCTTTACCCATTCGCTATTTTTGTTTGTATTTGGTTTGGGAATAGGGTCTCCTGTAGCCCAGGCTAGCCTTAAGGTCACTATGTAGCAGAAGATAACTTAGAATTCCTGATCCTCTACCTCCACACACCGGTTTTTAGGTGGGCAACTACATGACTGTATCCTATTCAGTGTCCTTCCTTCCTTCCTTCCTTCCTTCCTTCCTTCCTTCCTTCCTTCCTTCCTTCCTCCTTTCCTTCCTTTCTTCCTTCCTTCCTTCCTTCCTTCTTCTCTTCCTTCTTTCCTTCCTTCTACCTGTATCTCTTCTTCTTCTTCTTCTTCTTCTTCTTCTTCTTCTTCTTCTTCTTCTTCTTCTTCTCCTTCTCCTTCTCCTTCTCCTTCTCCTCCTTCTCCTTCTCTTTCTCCTTCTCCTTCTTCTCCTTCTCCTTCTTCTCCTCCTCCTCCTTCTCCTCCTCCTTCTTCTCCTACTCCTCTTCCTCCTCCCTCTTCTCCTCTTCTTCTTCTTCTTTTTTTTTTTTTTTGAGAATTAGAGGATCTCTCTGTGTAACTCAGGCTGGCCTAAAACTTGGTATGTAGACCAGGATAGCCTTGAACTCATGGAGATCTATCTGCCTCAGGCTCTCAAGTGCTAGGACTAACAACATAAGAGACCACACACCCCTACCTGCCCCATTCATTATTAAGAGGCTTAAACATTCAGGATTCTTTTCTGTAACGGTGACATAGTCCTGCTGACCTGTATTTGTTTCTTGTCAAGATTTTTTTTTTTTTACCAGATGAAGATTTGTGTGATAGGTGTTGTAACTAGAAGTCATAACTCATGGACCAGAACTGTGTCACCTAGATGTCACACAGATGCTGCTGAGTTGAGAATATTGACTGGGAAGGTCAGATTTATGGTTCCAATGGGGCCAATCAACAAATAATTTCTACAATACCATCCCTTCTCTCAATTTTCCCTAACCTCAAACTCTGTGAGTCTTAGTAAGAGGTGAACAGAGATGGTTTGAGGACGATAGGTACGAAGAGATGACCTGGTGAGTAATGGGTTTTCTGTGCGAATACGAAGACTGGTGTTTAGACCCACAGAATCCATGAAAATGATGGCTGTGGTAGTGTGTGTATGCCTGTAACATCAGTACTGTGGATGGGGGTGCACACAGGAGAGGAGCCCGAGGGCCTGCTGACTAGCCAGTCTAACTGAAACAACAAGGTACAGGTTTAGCAAAAGACCCTGTCTCAAAAAAATAATGTAGAGTACCATAGAAGACACCCAACACAACCTCTGGGCTCTGCAGGGACATGCAGGGAGTATCCATGCCTATGTGCACATGTGATCTCTTGCACATGCGAATGCACACACATACTCACACATACACACATGCACACATGCACAAGAAAGGTAGAAGCTTATTTAACAAATTATCTAATAATCATGTTTTGTGTGTAAAAGCTTGATACTTTCAAAGATGAAGTGAAATATCTATTATCTGGCCTGAAGACCTAACATAATGCTCCAGAAACCAAAGAGTGTATGGTTAAAATTGTGAGACAATTACAGAGATAAGAACTGGCAGAACCAGATAGAAAGTTTGTAAATTGATACTCACATAAACGGTCAAGTGATTGTCAACAAAGATCATAGAACTGAAAAGAGATAAACTCATTCTTTTCTTTCTCAAATGGTGTGCAGGAGGACTCGTGAGATGGTCCAGAGTTTGGGTGCCTGCCTAGGAGGTACCTGCCTAGCAAGTTGTGTTTCAACTCTACGATGCAATAAATAAATAAATATATTTATGTTTAAAAAAATCTGATTTGACTTTCATACAAAAAATAAATGAGCCACTGCTATATTTTTATACCAAAGGACTCCAGGCTCAGCCCCCAGCCTGAGGCTATTGGGTAAAGACAGAGCTTTACAAGGGGCCTTGCGGGAGATCTTCCAGTCATTGGGGTCATACTCGTGAGGTATTAGTGGGACCCCACCCTCTTCCTCTTTATTTGAATCTTGAGCACATATGCACACACAAATAAATAAAATACACTGTTAAAAATGGAGACAGTGCGTTGCGCAATATCATCCCATCCACTCCTCTGTTTCCTGGTTGAGGAGGTAATTTGACTAATCCCTGCTGACTTGACTCTCCTGCTCTCAGGGACTCTAAAGCCTTCACCTGTGAGCTGCACCTAAGCCCTCCTGTCTTAAGTTGCTTCTGTGTGTGTGTGGGATCATTATCTCAGCTACAGGAAAAGAAACTAAGACAGGAACTGAAAACTAACACAGTCATACACATCACACGCCAATCTTAATCTCAAGACTATCATTTCTGGAAGAAAACGTAGGAAAATAACTTGTGAGCTTGGGTTAGATAAAGATTTCTCAGAGTACAAAGTATAAGCCATAAATTAAAAACATTATGGATTTTTGCTGCCTGCCGGGACACAAAAGGATCACTAGGTACTGTATCACCCTGAGCTTTAGATCTCTGGTGGTGCAAACCGCCAGGGGTCTGCCTGCACTCAGGAACTGAGCACCTAGGCAGGTTTGTTTACCAGCCCGCTGGGCACTGGGCCTGTGTCCTGCCCAGTGAACTGCGGAAGGAGAGAAGCCCCGCGGCCATACTCGCTGCCTGCCAGGACAGAAAAGGGTCACTAGGTACTGTATCACCCTGAGCTTTAGATTTCTGGTGGTGCAAACCGCCAGCGGTCTGCCTGCACTCAGGAACTGAGCACATAGGCGGTTCATCTGCAAGCCAGTCCATCGTAGGACCTGGGTCCTATGTGAGAATCAACAGAGGGAGTGACCCCCACCACAACGTCTTCACTCCATAATAGAGCAGATAGAGAACACCTGGTTGACCTTGACAACCTAAGTATAACATTGCTTGAGGCAAGACTGAGAAAGGCTCCAAAGGCACAAAAGAGGAAGGCAGCACATCAGTAATCTGTGCAGAGGAAACCCAGTCATCCAGTGTTGCAGAGATAGGCTTAAAGATCCACAGTAGGTCGAAGCACCAGCCAGTGACAATAAGACCATCTAACACCTGAGAGAACTAGATGACTAAAGGCAAATGTAAGAACCTTACTAACAGAAACCAAGGCATTATAGCAGCATCTGAACCCAATTCTCCAACAATAGCAAGTCCTGGATACCCCAACACACCAGAAAAACAAGATTTGGATTTAAAATCACTGGTCATGATGCTGGTACAGGAACACATGAAGGACATACTTAAAGAAATTCAGGAGAAAATGGATCAAAAATTAGAAGCCCTTACAAGGGAAACACAAAAATCATTGAAAGAAATTCAGGAGAATACAAAAGCCAATAAGGAGGAAACACAAAAATCACTTAAAGAAATACAAGAGAACTTTGATCAACAGGCAGAAGTCATGAAAGAGGAAACACAAAAATCTCTTAAAGAATTAGAGGAAAACACAAACAAGCAAATAACAGAACTGAGCAAAAACATCCAGGATCTAAAAACAGAAGAAGAAACAACAAAGAAAGCACAAAAGGAGACAACTTTGGAGATAGAAAACCTTGGGAAGAAATCAGGGACCATAGATGCAAATATCAACAACAGAATACAAGAGATAGAAGAAAGAATCTCAGATGCCAAAGATACCATAGAAACCACGGACTCAACAGTTAAAGAAAATGCAAAATGCAAAAAGCTTGTAACCCAAAACATCCAGGAAATCCAGGACACAATGAGAAAGCCAAATCTAAGGATTATAGGCATTGATGAGAGTGAAGATTTACAACTTAAAGGGCCAGCAAATATCTTCAACAAAATTATGGAAGAAAACTTCCCTAACCTAAAGAGAGAGATGCCCATGAATATACAAGAAGCCTACAGAACTCCAAACAGACTGGACCAGAACAGAAATACATCCTGTCACATAATAATCAAAACCCCAAATGTACTAAACAAAGAAAGAATACTTAGGGCAGTAAGAGAAAAAGGGCAAGTAACATATAAAGGAAGACCTATCAGAATTACACCAGATTTCTCACCAGAGACCATGAAAGCTAGAAGATCCTGGGCAGAGCTCATACAGACTCTAAGAGAACACAAATGCCAGCTGAGACTACTATACCCAGCGAAACTCTCAATTACTATAGATGGAGAAACCAAGATATTCCATGACAAAACCAAATTTACACAATATCTTTCTACAAACCCAGCCCTACAAAAGATAATAGGAGGAAAACACCATTACAACGAGGGAAAGTATACCCTGGAAAAAGCAGGATATTAAGCTTCTTTCATCAAACCCAAAGAAGATAACCATACAAGTATAAAATTAAAATCAAAAAGGATAGGAAGCAATAACCACTACTCCTTGATATCTCTTAACATCAATGGACTCAATTCCCCAATAAAAAGACATAGACTAACAGACTGGTTACATAAACAGGACCCTACATTTTGCTGCATACAGGAAACACACCTCAGGGTCAAAGACAAAAACTGCCTTAGAGTAAAAGGCTGGAAGACAATTCTACAAGCAAATGGTCCCAGGAAACAAGCCAGAGTTGCCATTCTAATTTCAGATAAAATTGACTTTCAACCTAATGACTACTTGCTGGTCAAAGGAAAAATCCAACAAGAAGAACTCTCAATCCTGAACATCTATGCCCCAAATACAAGGGCGCCCTCATTCATAAAAGAAACTTTACTAAATCTCAAAGTACACATTGCACCTAACACAATAATTGTGGGTGACTTCAACACTCCACTCTCACCAATGGACCAATCAGGAAAACAGAAACTAAACAGAGAGACAGTGAAACTAATTGAAGCTTTGAACCAATTGGAGTTAACAGATATACATAGAACTTTTCATCCCAAAGCAAAAGAATATACCCTTTTCTCAGGACCTCATGGTACCTTCTCCAAAATAGATCACATAGTTGGTCACAAAACAGACCTCAACAAATATAAGAAGATTTAAATAATCCCATGCCTCCTATCAGATCACTATGGAGTAAAAGTGGTCTTTAATAACAGTAAAAACAACAGAAAGCCCACATACACATGGAAACTGAACAATACTCTACTCAATGATACCTTGGTCAAGGAAGAAATAAAGAAAGAAATCAAAGATTTCTTAGAATTTAATGAAAATGAAGGCACAACATACACAAATCTATGGGACACAATAAAAGGAGTGCAAGAGGAAAACTCATAGCTTTGAGTGCCTCCAAAAAGAAATTCGAGAGAGCATACACTAGAAGATTAACGGAACAACTGAAAGCCCTGGAACAAGAAGAAGCTAATTCACCCAGGAGGAGAAGAAGACAGGAAATCATCAAACTCAGGGCTGAAATCAATCAAGTAGAAACCAAGAGAACCATACAAAGAATCAACAAAACCAAAATCTGGTTCTTGGAAAAAATCAACAAGATAGATAAACCCTTAGCCAGACTGACCAAAGGGCACAGAGAAAGTATCCAAATGAACAAAATTAGAAATGAAAACGGAGATATTACAACAGAAACTGAGGAAATTTAAAAAAAAAAAAACCATCAGATCCTACTACAAAAACCTGTACTCAACACAACTAGAGAATCTGGAGGAAATGGACATTTTCTTAGACAGATACCAATTACCAAAATTAAACCAGGATCAAATAGACCATCTAAACAGACCCATAACCCCTAAAGAAATAGAAGGGGTCATAGATAGGCTTCCGACTAAAAAAAGCGCAGGACCAGATGGTTTTCAGTGCAGAATTCTATCAGACCTTCAAGAAGACTTAACACCAATACTCTTCAAACTTTTCCACCAAATAGAAACAGAAGGAACACTACCCAACTCCTTCTTCGAAGCCACTATTACGCTGATACCAAAACCACACAAAGATCCAACTAAGAAAGAGAATTTCAGGCCAATTTCCCTTATGAATATCGATGCAAAAATACTAAATAAAATTCTTGCCCACCGAATCCAAGAACATATAAAAACTATCATCCACCATGATCAAGTAGGCTTCATCCCAGGGATGCAGGGATGGTTCAATATAAGGAAATCCATAAATGCTATCCACTACATAAACAAACTCAAAGAAAAAAACCACATGATCATTTCACTAGATGCTGAAAAAGCATTTGACAAAATTCAGCATTCTTTCATGCTGAAAGTCTTGGAAAGGACAGGAATTCAAGGCCCATATCTAAACATAGTAAAAGCAATATACAGCAAACTGGTAGCCAACATCATACTAAATGGAGAGAAACTTGAAGCAATCCCATTAAAATCAGGGACTAGACAAGGCTGCCCCCTCTCTCCGTATATCTTTTCAATATAGTTCTTGAAGTCCTAGCTAGAGCAATTAGACAGCATAAGGAAGTCAAAGGGATACAAATTGGAAAGGAAGAAGTCAAACTATCACTATTTGCAGATGATATTATCATATACTTAAGTGACCCTAAAAACTCTACTAGAGAACTCCTACAGCTGATAAACAACTTCAGCAAAGTGGCTGGCTACAAAATCAATGCAAGCAAATCAGTAGCCTTTATATATTCAAAGGATAAGCAGACTGAGAAAGAAATTAGGAAAATGACTCCCTTCACAATAGCTACAAACAGCATAAAGTATCTTGGGGTGACTCTAACCAAACAAGTGAAAGACCTATATAACAAGAACTTCAGATCTCTGAAGAAGGAAATCAAAGAAGATCTCAGAAAATGGAAAAACCTTCCATGCTCGTGGATTGGCAGGATTAATATAGTTAAAATGGCCATCTTGCCAAAGGCAATCTACAGCTTCAAAGCTATCCCCACAAAAATCCCAACCCAGTTAGTTCTTCATAGAGCTAGAAAGAGCAATTCTCAAATTCATCTGGAATAACAAAAAAATCTAGGATAGCTAAAACTATTCTCAAAAGTAAAAGAACTTCAGGGGGATTCAGTATCCCAGACTTTAAAATTTACTACAGAGCAATAGTGATAAAAACTGCATGGTATTGGCACAATATCAGGCAAGCAGATCAATGGAATAGGATTGAAGACCCAGAAATGAACCAACACACCTATGGTAACTTGATCTTCGACAAAGGAACTGAAAGCATCCAGTGGAAAAAAGATAGTCTTTTCAACAAATGGTGCTGGTTCAATTGGAGGTCAGCATGCAGAAGAATGCAAATCGATCCATTCTTATCTCCTTGTACTAAGCTCAACTCCAAATGGATCAAGGACCTCCACATAAAACCTGACACACTGAAACTAATTGAAAAGAAACTGGGGAAGACCCTGGAGGACATGGGCACAGGGGAAAAGTTCCTGAATAGAACACCAATAGCTTATGCTCTAAGATCAAGAATTGACAAGTGGGACCTCATAAAACTACAAAGTTTCTGTAAGGCAAAGGACACTGTCAAAAGGACAAAACATCAACCAACAGATTGGGAAAGGATCTTCACCAACCCTAAATCTGACAGAGGGCTAATATCTAATATATACAAAGAACTCAAGAAAGTAGAACCCAGAGAACCAAATAACACCATTAAAAAGTGGGGTACGGAGCTAAGCAAAGAATTTTCACATGAAGAACTTCGGAGAGCTGAGAAACACCTTAAGAAATGTTCAACATCATTAATCATTAGGGAAATGCAAATCAAAACAACCCTGAGATTTCACCTTACACCAGTCAGCATGGCTAAGGTCAAAAACTCAGGAGACAGCAGGTGTTGGTGAGGATGTGGAGAAAGAGGAACACTCCTCCACTGCTGGTGGGATTGCAAGATGGTACAACCACTTTGGAAATCAGTCTGGCGGTTCCTCAGAAAACTGGGCATGACACTTCCTGAGGACCCTGTTATACCACTCCTGGGCATATATCCAGAGGATTCTTCAGCATGCAATAAGGACACATGCTCCACTATGTTCATAGCAGCCCTATTTGTAGTAGCCAGAAGCTGGAAAGAACCTAGGTGTCCTTCAACGGAGGAATGGATACAAATAATGTGGTATATTTACACAATGGAGTACTATTCAGCCATTAGAAACAATGAATTCATGAAATTCTTAGACAAATGGATGGAGCTGGTGAACATCATACTAAGTGAGGTAACCCAGTCTCAAAAGATCAATCATGGTATGCACTAATTGATAAGTGGATATTAGCCTAAAAACTTTGAATACCCAAGACATAATCCACAAATTAAATGGTGTCCAAAAAGAATGGAGGAGTGGCCCCTGGTTCTGGAAAGACTCAGTGCAAGAGTATCGGGGAATTCCAGAACAGGGAAGTGGGAAGGGGTAGATGGAGGAAGGGAAAGGGGAGGGAAGAGGGCTTATGGGACTTGCGGGGAGTGGGGACCCAGAAAAGGGGAAATCATTTGAAATTTAAATAAAAAATATATCAATAAAAAAATTCTTGCCAACAAAAAAAAAATTATGAATTAGGTGTCACCATGATTGGAAAACCTCTGATCTGAGTCAACAGGGACCGTGAAAAGGCAGGTGCAGAGCCTGAGTCTCCTTCCTACCAGTGATCTGTGGCAGCTGAGACAAGAACAGGGAGGGGCAGCAGGAAGAGAGACCCCAGAAGATTCTCCACCGTTTCTGATACCGCTTTGAATAGTAGCCCTCGTCAACCACACACAACACATACTAAGTCCCATCTGGGAGCCTGACCCTGGCAGACCATTCAGTACAACATCAATAAAGCTAACCACTGATAGACCAGTCTATCTCCATCTTAAGATCATAAGCCAACTTGTTACAAAGTCAAAATAAGTTCTGGAATTTGACAGGCTCCATACCCTATAGCATAACCTTCAACCTCATAAGATGATATGTTCTGCCAAATAACTTTGAGATATCCTGCCAAGATCTTTTGGAAATCCCCTTGCCTTGTAGTTTTAGGGCTATAAGGACCCCACCTCTATATTCAGGATGACCTCTCAAATCTCACATTTCTGGAGAGGCAGTTGCTGGCCAGCTATGCTGTGCATATATAATAAGGCTTGCTATAAGTATGACCAATTTGGGTGGGGGTATTTATCTCACCTAGTGGGATTAACATCACAAACAGGCAACTGATGCAGAGAGGACAAAACATGGGGAAACATCAGTGTTGAGTCCAAAACCAAACAGTCATGATTGAAAGGAAAAGGGATGGGTCACTTTACTCATCAACCTAAATTAAATATTACTGATCTTCTGTCCAAGAGGGTTATTAAACAGTATTACATTACAGGCTGGCTGGAGTCATCTTTTCAAAGCAGGAATGATTCAACATCAGAAAAACATGTAACGTGTCCTTAAGAAGAATGAAGACGGAAAATGCACAATTACAGAAATCAATGCAGAACAAAGCATTTGATGGTTTTCAACAGCCGCTCATCGTTTGAGCAATTAGTAAAGAGGATAAATGACAGGTCTCATAAAGGTCACACATCAGCTTACAGCGATGTTTGATGGATGCGGTGCTTAAAGATCAAAACACTGGGGAAAAAATCATTTTCCTTTGTGTTTAACACAGTCTATTTGCCCTGGTCAGGCTGCTGGGAATAAGACAGAAAAGCTGTCATGGCTCAGTCGGTTTGAAAAGCGTGATTAGCGTGCATCAGCCCTAGGTCTGATCCTTCAGGACCACATACACCTAGGTGTGATGGCACATACCTTAAGTCCACACTCATGAAGTAAAAATCAGAGGCTTAGAAGTTCAGGGCCATCCTAAGATACATACTGAGTTCAAAGACCAGCCAAGGGTACATGAGACTTAAAAAAAGGAAAAGGGGGAAAAAAGACAAAAAAAAAATGTGAAAATAAAAAACTAAGAGACAAAACCTGTCATTATTATAGTGTGTATTTCCACTTAGAAAAAAAATAGCAAAATCATTGGAGAAACAAATAGAAATTGATTTAGCTTGCTCCATGTGTCATTAACTTTTATGAATCAAAATTGTTTCTCTACATTAGAAAATGTTATAAAAATGAAGATATCATTTATAATTATAATAAATATATAAGGCACTTGGAAATAATTAGGAACATGTATAACTTCTATAAACAAATGAAAACTAACAATGGAGCCAGGCCTGCCGGCATGCTGATGACCCCAGCAATGAGAGAGCTTGGGAAAGAGGAGTGTGGCAGGTTCAAGGACAGCCTGGATTACATAGTGAGACCCTGCTTTAAAAAAAGAAAAAAAACTGCAAGCAAAAAAGAGGTTGTGAATGTAGTTCATTCGGTAGAGTGCTTGCTTAGTGTGATGGCTGGAATAAAAATGGCCCCTGTAGGCCCACAGGGATGGGACTATTAGGAGGTGTGGCCTTCTTGGAGGAAGTGTGCCACTGTAGGGGCAAGCTTTGAGTTCTCAGATTCTCAAGTTAGGTTTAGTGCGGCATCTCTTCTGCTGTCTGTGAATCAAGACGTAGAACTCTCAGCTCCTTCTCCAGCACCATGTCTTCTTGCCACTGTGTGCCACCGTGCTTCCCACCATGATGATAATGGACTAAACCTCTGAAACTGTAATCCAGCCCCAGTTAAATGTTTTTCTTTATAAGAGTTTTTGTGGTCATGGTGTCTCTCCACAGCAAGAGAAATCCTAACTGAGACACCTAGTCTGCATGAAGTCCTGCATTCAATCTTCCCAGCAGCACACAAACCAGGCATTAGATCACAGCCCATGGGAGCTAGAGACAGGAAGATCCAAAGTTCGAGGCTGCGCTTGTGGACACAGCAAGTTTGAGGCCACCCTGAGACTACATGAGGTTCTGTCTCATTAAAAGAAAACAGAAGTCTTGGGTCAACAATAACTACAAAGCGCTACAGTGCTTTTGAGGCGATGATAATGAGGAGCTCATTGTACATAGGGCACAGTGTGCTCTTTGTATAATCCTTCATTTAGTTCTCTGGTCGTGTGAGGAACACGTTATCTCCACTCGGTGCAGAATGTGCCACTTACACCTGCTGCTTGGCATGGAGCCTGGCTGTGGTACTTGGAACGAACACCTCTGAAGCCATAGTTATCATCTGTTGTTCTCAGCCAGGGATGAGTAAGACAATGTCTGCAGGCAAGTTTCTTCCTGTAGGACAGTGATGCTGGCTTCAGGACTCGGTGTTATCCTTGCTAAAACATTCTGAAGACTGTGCTGTGGCATCAGGGCATTGTATTTATCTAGCACAGCCCAACCAAGGCATAAAGAACACATAAATTGCTGTAGTCTGAAACCGGTCTGTTCAACTCTTCTTCCTTCCTCCACCCTTTGCAGGAAGAAACCTAACCAGATCACACACAACTCTTCCCAAATCTGCCAGCTTGTAGCTGGCAGCCTCTGAGATGGCATCCACTGATCGCCACCATCTGGTACTCATAGCTTTGCATGACTCCTCCTCTGTGAAGTTGACTGGACCTGGAGACTGGCTTCCAGCTAATAGAACCCAACAAAGAGAGATGTCACTGCTGAGAGTACATTACAAAAACAGAACCTGACAAATTACATGCAGACAAACCAACTTAAGGACTGGGGCTATAGTTTGTATTGGTTGGTACTGTGTCAACTTGACACAAGCTAGAACATCAGAGAGGAAGAAGCTTCAGTTGAGGAAATGCCGCCACGAGATCCAGCTGTGAGGCATTTTCTCAATTAGTGATTGATAGGGCCTCCCCATTGTGGGTGTTGCTATCCCCGGGCTGCTGGACCTGGGTCACCCAGAAACTGTCCTATCTGGGCATTCATCCTATAAACAGTCACCAAACTTTGACACTATTATGGATGACAAGAAGTGCGTGCCGAAGGAACCTGTTATGTTTGTCTCCAGAGGGGCCCTGCCAGAGCCTTACAGATACAGAGGCAGATGCTAGCAGCCAACCATTGGACTGAGTGTGGGGTTCCCAATGGAGGAGTCGGAGGGAGGACTGGAGGAGCTGAAGGGGTTTTCAGCCCCATAGGAAGAACAACTATGTTGGCCAACCAGACGGCCCAGGGCTCCTAGGGACCAAGCCATCAACCAAGGGGTACACATCGTTCTAGCCAAAAATGTGGCAGAGGAATGCCTTGTCAGGCATCAGTGGGAGGAGAGGTCCTTGGTCCTATGAAGGCTCAATAGTTGCCCCAGCTTGGGGAAATCCAGTGGGGTAGGTAGGTGGGAGTGGGTTGGGTGGAGGGGCATCGTCTTGGAGACAGGGGGTGAAAGGATGGGTTGGGGGTTTTCTGGATGGGGGAAACTGGGAAAGGGCAAAACATTTGAAATGTAAATAAAGAATATATTCAATAAAAAATGAAGAAAAAAAAAAGAAATGTAACTGGAAATGTTAACATTTAAAAAGTTGCATAGTGTTGTGTGTACATACATACATATACATAGAATATGTATATATTTTAATAGCTTTAATAAATATCTGGTATTAGGGATCTATTAAAAAAATGAGCCGGCAGTGGTGGCGCACACCTGTAATCCCAGCACTCTGGGAGGCAGAGGCAGGCGGATCTCTGAGTTCGAGGCCAGCCTGGTCTACAGAGTGAGTTCCAGGACAACCAGGGCTACACAGAGAAACCATGTCTCAAAAAAAACAAATCAAAAAAACCAAAAAAAAAAAAAAGAAAGAAAGAAAGAAAGAAAGAAAGAAAGAAACAGCAAAAGAGAAAAAGAGAAAAAAGAAAGCAGGTTGAGCAAACCATGGAAAGCAAACCAGTAAGCAGCACCTGCCAAGACCTCTGCGCCAGCTTCTGCCTCTAGATTCCAGTCCTGCTTGAGTTTTTGTCCTGACTTCCCCCAGTAATGAACTATGACATGGAAGTGTAAGCCAATAAACTCTTTCCTCCCCAACTTGCTTTTGGGTTATGGTATTTTTGTCACAGCAATAGAAACCCTAAGTCATAGTTGAAATGGTTTAGTGTTTGCCTAGCACGTATGAAGTTCTAGATTCAGTTCCAGAATCCATAAATCAAGTGTGGTGGTATATATACCCATGATTCTAGCATTTGGGAATCAGAGGCAAGAAACCTAAGTCGAAGGTCATTCTTGGCTACATAGTGAGTTTGATGCCAGCTTAGGATAAGTGAGACCCTGCCTCAATTGCAAACACAAAGAACCCTTTTAGAGAAGGATTTTACATGTACAATGAATGTGGAAAATCCTTCACCCATAGTTCTAGCCTCTATAAACTCCAGAGAGTTTAAAACAAACTCTCACCTCTCAAACTCTCAAACAACAAAACCTCCCCATGACTCCAAACTTGAACATCTTTTCTCCTTTGCTGGGAGGAAATGCAGCTCTTGCATCATAAGATGATCTCCAGGGAGGAACATACAGGTTGGAACTGTGGGTTGATGTTAGAAACAACCCCTAGTGTAAGGGTCCAAGAATCGTCAGAGACTGATACCCAAGACTCAAATACTCAATAATATTTATTCAGCAACATTTCCTGCATGCAGGGGTCTCCCCATTTGGGAATGGAGACCCCTAGTGGGCTGAAGGGCCCAGCTTTTACTGTCATTTAGGGGAATCCCAGGAAGGGGTATGCGGTGCCCTTTTACCTTGATTGGTTAGCTCTATCTCTGGGAGTCTGACTGATTCTACAATTGCTTAGGCCCTAGAGACTTCCTAGAGGGTTACTTACTCATTCTAGCTACCTATTCTTGCTTCAGGCCAGATAACAAGGTGTCCCCGGGTTGTCTGCCTCAGGCTGTGGTTGGCTGACCACAGGTTCCTGGACCTGGGTTCCCACTTCTGGGAAACAGAAACTTAGGCCTAGTCTCTCAAACTGCCAGTTTGCAGCCTGTCGTGGAGTCAGTCTGACTCTAGCTAACTCAGTCTTCTCAATCCCCACTCTGATTTGTAACTGAATCAAAATATTAATTTGTCAGTTCTTTTTCCCAACGCCCGAGTCATCGGCCTTGGATCAATTGAGATCCAAGAATCATAAGTTATTGCCAAAATTCAGGCCTTTTTGACTTAGTACCTCAGCCTGTGAAGTGGGGAAATATGGATGTCATATTTTCCTTCTGTAACTGCTTCCCGCTGACATTAGGACATTGTCTTCTGTGGGGCTCAGGAAGGCTGAAATGCTAGTTAAAGGCTGTGCAATGGGCATTTATCAGAAGCATCTGATTGGTTGATCCAGCTCAAAGACAGGAACTGCCATATCGACTGGACTGGTTGACATCAGCTTTCAGCAAGTCAGAGTTTAGTGGCTGGCAATCTGCAGGTGTTCCCTGATGGAGTCTGTCATCTGGAACCAGGTGAGAATCTGCTGAGACAAATATAGACTGAGGACAGAAGTTAAAATTATCTAGTAATTGGGGGAAGGTAAGAAATGCCAAGACCAAGGGGAAACATCCTAAGTTTAAGGACAGGTGAGTATACTTATCTGGAGTCCATTTGATCTGAGGCAGGCAGATGCAAGTGTTAGGACTTTTGATTCCCTGAAGCTTATGTGAACTCTAGTTTACAAAAAGATGTACATAAATATTTGCCATTGTATTGAAATCCATTTTTTAGAAAAAGTAGTTAGCGGGTATCTGTAAGACAACAGACCTGTTGGCCATGCTTTCCTGCAAAAGATGGTTTGTTTCCCAGACCCTACAGTTCAGCTTAGGTTCTCTGCCTGGTGTCTGACGTCCTTGAGGTGTAATCAGGGACTAGGACCAGCAGAGTAGAGATGGCTGTCTGCCCATGGTGTCTCTCAAGGTATGAGGGAAGAACAAATAGTCTGTAAGCACACAAAACACATGCAGACACAGAAAGAAGTTTCTGGGAAAGCAAAAACCAAAGACAGTTTTCAGACACTCCTCCTCCCTGCTCACAGAAGGCCCAGACCCACAGCTGATTCAGAAATCAGATGAGCAAGTTCTCTTAGATGGAAGCTTTGGTCCAGGCCGAATGACAGAATACACATCCTCTCTGTCTCTCTCTCTCTCTCTCTCTCTCTCGACCTTCAGATTGACAACAGACACAAATACAGACACAGACAGAGCGCTTTCAACTTACCTATCAGTGGGGAGAGAAATTTCCCCCCAAATGCTCCACTATTTGAGTGGGTGGGTGGGTGGGAGCTGGAGGGTCAAACTAAACAGGAATTGATAGGCTAAAAACGGATGCAGTTAATTATAAGTTAAAGCCTTATTTAGATTCCTGTTTTATGTTTGCAAGGTATAGTTTAGAACTGATAATTAGAACAAAGATTGTTTAACTCAGATATACTAGGTAGGTACTGCACTCAAACCAATTAGAGATCCACTGAATAGGGCATTTAATATGTTTAAATTTACTATAACAGAGACTCTTAAATCCTAGCATTGACCCCCCCCCAGGTCTCCAAGAAGAAAAGGACACCCACAAAGGACACCCCAGGGATGGTGATGTGCTAACCACTGGGATTAACTGCCTCAATGTCTTGCCCAATGCCAGGGCCTAGTCTGAACTGTGAACATGAATACAAAGTGCAGTCATCTCTCACAAGTTCTTCCTCCTGGGGGGGTGGGGGACTCGGCAGGTATGGCAGCTGAAGATGAATCTTATCTCAGAACTTGTGTCCCCCAAGGAAACCATCAACATCACAGGAACCTAATAGGGTGGCCATCTGGGTCATGGGTCAACCTGGCATTCTAATTGATATATAGTCAGTTTATTACAATTTATCCTTCTGATAGGAAAATCATGAGTGAAATTGGATGTATTCCCCAAGTCAAGTATGATCAGAAAAAGAGACCACAGCTCTGTCTGACTTGGAGAACTTGAAGATAAGGCTGACCTAACTCCAACAACCGTGACTCATTGATCACTGGATAGGTGTCCCCTTCCTACATCACCACTCCCTGTACCACTTCTGAAGCTGAGCATGGAAGGAGAGAGAGACCTTTCCACAGAAGAGAAACTTCTATTTTAAGATTTTATTTTGTTTTTAGTTATGTGTATACCTGTGCGTGCATGCACACGAGTTCCGGTGCCCATAGCAACTGGTAGAGGGCATCAGATACCCTGGAATGGGACTTACAAGGGTTCGTGAGCCCTCAGTCCAGTGTGGCTGCTGGGAGCCAGACTCCTAAGCCATCTCTCCCGCCTCGGGAGGATCATTCTAGAGTTAAAGGCGGACATGCGCTTGTTGCTCTTTGATAGAATCTGCAAAGAGGCTCTCGATGGAGCCTTGTGGGAGACTGAAGAAGAGGAGGCCAACTGAGCCAACCCCAACTTTCTGATCTACAGAAATCTGGGATTGTTAAGTGCATATCATGGCAGTCACTAAATTCTAGGGCAGATGACTGTGTTGTAGTAGCCAGTGCAGCCCACTAGCTTGCTTTCCTCACAGATGTTTTCTCCAAGGAGTCTTTTTTTTTTATTAAACATCATCTTACAACCTTTTTTTTTTTTAGAGGACACAGTTGTGAATCTCTCATTACAGACAAGAAAACTGGGGTACAGAGAGGTTAAAGAATTTTTCCCATGATGAAATGAGTATTAAGTAGAAGGACAAAGATTCATATCTTCACTTCATGGTCCATGTTCTTGCTAAGACTACAGCAAACATATGGGCATTAATGTATGTAAATATTAACTAGGAACTTACTCATAGAATGCTCACTAGAATATTCATAGAAACATATTCACTAGAGTGATTTTTCTCTGTATAAAACGAAGCCAAGCTGGGGAGAGAAGTGCGATGACTTCTCAACTTGTAAATGTTTATTTCTTTGGAAAGTCAAGTTTCATCTCAACATCATCTTGCACGGCAAGAGGCTGGATTTTTTATACAATTTTTATACCTGTGTTTATGCAATTCTGTATCTATCAATATGTTGATGAAAAAATGTTTCTAGCTTGGTGTGGGGGCGCAAGAATTTAACCTCTGAACTCACGAGGCAGAGGCAGAGGCAGAGGCAGAGGCAGAGGCAGAGGCAGAGGCAGAGGCAGAGGCAGAGGCAGAGGCAGAGGCAGAGGCAGAGGCAGGTAGATTTCTGTGAGTTTGATTCTAGTCTGCATAACAAATTCCAGGTCAGTCAAGGATGCATAGCAGGACTCTAGAGGGCTGGGGAAGAGATGGAAAGAAAAGAGAAAAAGGGTTCTAATATTTTTTTGTATGTATACATTTTACACCAGTTATATTGTTTGTGTTGGGGGGAGCAGTATCTCTAGAATGATTACAAGCCTGCAGAGAGACAATCTCAGGGAGGTTAAAAAGGCAGGTCATTTTAACACAACTAAGTAACTCGTGTTGGTTTATACTTTTGGAGTCTGACCCTGAGTGGTTTATTTTAGACATATTTAGCCACAGCACAACTGGTGAGAATTATTTTGGTGATAATTAACCAAACTCTTGAGTACAACAAAGCACTCATTATATATATATCCTTGAGGAGCAAAGTAAGCTAAACATGGATTAGACATGACTACATCAAAGCTCCTTGGAAACCCCATAAAGACGGGTTCTATAGATTGACTGAAAAAAACAAGTTTATGATGAGACTCTGGCAGATGATCTAGTGCCAGGAAAATCTCTAGCCACACAGATAAAGCTAAGAAAGGTCACCAAACTAGTAAAGTCTGCTCCCAGCCTTCCCAGTAGAGAACAGTATTACATTCCTTCCCTTGAAGGAACAATCCTAGGCGGCTAGCATTCTGGGTTCCCCTGTTGCTTATCTGTGAACGTGAAGACCTCCATGCCTCCTGAAGATTACAATTACAAAACCTGAAAACAAGTGATTCTGGTAGATTTTTGACTCCTGTATTTCACAAAAGATAAAATGGCCACTTCACATTTAATAGAATGGATTTCTGTATTAGTCACATTTTGTTGTTGATAGAACACCATGATCAACAGTGACTTTAGAAAAAAAAACAGTTTATTTTGCTTATATACCAAAGAAAGAATCCATAAGGGCATGTGTGCTGGTTTGAATGTGCTTGGCCTATAGGAAGCGACACTATTAGGAGGCGTGGCCTTTTTGTAATAGGTGTGGCCTTGTTGGAGGAAGTGCGTCACAGTTTAGGCGGGTATTGAGGTCTCCCAGTGCTCAAGCTCTACCCTGTGCAGAAGACAGTCTCCTTCTGGCTGCCTTCGATCAGGATGTAGAACTCTCAGCTCCTCCAGCACCATGTCTGTCCGCACACTGCCATGCTTCCTGTCATGATGATAACGAACTAAACTTCTGAAGTCGTAACCCAGGCCCCATTAAATGTTTTTCTTTTTTATAAGAGTTGCCTTGGTCACAGTGTCTGTTCACAGCAATGGGAACCCTAACTAAATAACATGGGAGGTGCAGTTGCAGACAGGTGTGACAGGAAGCTGAGATGGATCCTCAACCAGGAACACGAAGCACAGTCAGCAAACTGGAAGTTGAGCAAAGCTATGAACTCTCAGAATAGGATCGTGGTGATTACTTCCTCCAGAAGGGCTTCACCTCCTCAGGGTTCCACACTCTCCCCTCAAACAGTGCCACCAACTGATGGCTATAATTTTTAATTACACAATAAGTGTTTGTTGGTGTATGCAGAAGTTAGAAGCCATGTGCTTTGCTGGTGTGGATAATTGATGGCATTGAGACAGCATAATCAGGTCCAGAAAAAGTTAAATAGAATTCCCACATGACCCTGCAAGTCTACTTCTAGGTATAAACCTAGGAACAGATATTTTAAATAAATAGTTGTACAGTAACACCAATATCAGTATTATTACAAAAGCTAAGTACCAAAGATGACTGGCCCATCAACGTTTGGTAGGGATTTTTTAATATACTAAAAAAGTTATCCAATAACCAAGGAGCTATGTATAGGACATCTATTATATATGCAAAGCACTAATTTTCATTTTGTTTTAATTGAAAATAGGTTTTTAATACAATAAATTCTGATTACAGTTTCCCATCCTGTGATGGCTATTCTTGGTTTTCAAGTTGACTACATCTGTAATTACGTAAAACTCAAATGGCTGGGCACACCTATGAGGGATTTTTTTTCTTATTAAATCATTTGAAGTGGAAGACCCACTTTTTAAAAAATTTAACTTATTTATTTTTAACTTATTCACTTTAGATCCCACTCACTCACTGCCCCCTTCCTGGTCATACACTCCCACAATCCTTTGCCTTCACCCCTTCTCCTCTGAGCAGGTGGGCTCCCCACCCCCCCACCCCCCCACCGTGTATCCCCCATCTCTGCAAGGCTAGACAATCCTCTCCCACTTAGGTCAGACAAGGCAACCCAGCTAGAAGAACGTATTCCACATACAGGCAACAGCTTTTGGGATGGCCCCTGTTCCAGTTGTTCGGAACTCAGAGGAAGACCAAGCTGCACATCTGCTACATATACTCCTGGAGGCCTAAGGTCCAGCCCATGTATGTTCTTTGGCTGATGGTTAAGTCCCTGAGAGCCATCAGTTGACTCTGTTGGTCTTCTTTTGGAGTTCCTATCCCTTTCCGGGCCTGCAATCCTTCCTCTTATTTTTCCATAAGAGTCTCCAAGCTCCATCCACTGTTTGGCTGTGGGTGTCTGTGTCTACCTGAATCAGCTGCTGGGTGAAGCTTCTCAGAGGACACCATGCTCCTGTCTGCAAGCATAACAGAGTATCAATAATAGTTCAGAGAATGGAGCTTACCTTTGGGATGAATCTCAAATTGGGCCGGTTATTGGTTGGCCATTCCCTCAGTCTCTGCTCTATCTCTGTATTTCTTCTAGACAGGATAAATTTTGGGATGAAAGTTTACTGAGTGGGTTGGTGTCCCTATGGCTCCACTGGGGTTCCTGCCTGGCTACAGGAGGTGGCTTCTTCAGGTTCTGTGTGCCCAACGCTGTGAGTCACAGCTAAGGTCACCCCCAATGATTCTTGGGTGCCTTCCTTATCTGAAATCTTTCTCTCACCCCTCCTAGAGATGTCTCCCCACCTCCCCACCCCCATCAGTTGTAGATTTCTGTAGTGGCTATTCCTGAATGCCAACTTGAGTATATCTAGAATGAACTACAATCCAGAATTGGAAGGCTCACCTATGATCCAGATCTTGAGGCTGAGAGGTACAAGTTTCTGACTTGGATCTTGGCATGGAGATCTTGAGGCATAGTGGCTATGAATCCCAGGAGACTGAGGCAACGAGATCTCTGAGTTCAAGGTCAGCCTGGAACAAAAAAAGTCCCAGATCCAGGCATGGTGGTACATACCTTTAATCTGGACCACACATTCTGCTGGAGACCTACATATTTACATTGAAAGAAGGAAATTTGCGCTTTTTCTCCTGCTTGCATTTACTTGCCAGCACATCTGTTGGAATCTACTAGCTTTGTGGGACTGAGCAACCGCTAGATCCTTGAACTTCCCATTCACAGCAGACCATTGTTGGGAGTTGGACTACAGACTGTATGCCATCATAACAAACTCCCTTTTTTTGTTTTGTTTTGTTTTTTTGTTTTTTTGAGACAGGGTTTCTCTGTGTAGCCCTAGCTGTCCTGGAACTCACGCTGTAGACCAGGCTGGCCTCAAACTCAGAAATCCACCTGCCTCTGCCTCCCAAGTGCTGGGATTACAGGCGTGCGCCACCACCGCTCGGCTAACAAACTCCCTTACCATATAGAGACTACCCATAACTTCTGTGACTCTAGAGAACCATGACTAATACAATTCCCATTCATTCTCATGGCCACCTGGCCATCTCTCCTTATCTTTCCCCACACCTGTTTCTGAATCCCCTCTCATTCTTCTCCCCATCCCCCCTCCTAGATCCCTCCCTCCATCTGCCTCTTATGACTATTTTATTCCCCCTTCTAAGTGAGATTCCAATGTTCGTGCTTGTGCCTTCCTTCTTGTTTAGCTTCTTTGGGTCTGTGGAGTGTAGCACGGGTATCTTGTATTTTACAGCTAATATCCACTTACATGTGAGTACATACAAGGCATGTCCTTTTGGGTCTGAGCTACCTCACTCCAGATAATGTTCTCAAGTTCCACCCACTTGCCTGCAAAATTTATATCTTTGTTTTTAATAGCTGAATAGTATTCCATTGTGTAGATATACCACATTTTCTTTATCCATTTTTCAGTTGAGGGACATCTAGGTTGTTTCTTGTTTCTAATATGAGTAAAGCTGCTATGAACATAGTCGAGCAAGTGTCTTTGTGGGATGGTGGAGCATCTTTTAGGTATGTGCCTAGGAGTGGTACAGCTCAGGGAAGACCCACTTTTAATCCACAACTTTGAGCTTAGAAGCTCCACCTTTAAGATCATAGCAAGTCCATTCCATCACTGGCATTAGAATCTACTTGTTCAGAATTCTGGAGTGTCCCAAGGATCAGCTGAAATATTTAGCTTCACAACTACTGGATTCTGTAGACAGCTATTGTTGAACTTGCTAGACCATATCCTGTAAATTTGGTCCGTGACATGACGTCATGTGTCAAGGAACCTCCAAAGACGCTGCAGAGTTCATTCTCTGTTGGTCATTTATTGCTGGGCACGTAGCCTAGCCTAAAGAGTCGTTTGCTTCCCCAGTGAGAATCCCTTGGAGAAAACTAAGTCTTCATTTGCAGGTGGTTATAATTGAAGATCACTTCTGGGTTACAGATGGGAGAATGTCCTCACTTCTCCTCGAAGCTCTAGAACCCCGTCTGGTACAGACCTGTGCAGGCCGTGGGCATGCTGCCTCAAACTCTGTGAGCTCATATCTAAGTGTTTGTTTATAAGGCCTTGTTTTCTTGGTGTCCTCCATTCTCTCTGGCTCTTACACTCTTTCTTCTTCTTCTGAAAGGTTTCATAAGCCTCAGGGGGAAGGATTTGATGGAGATATCCCATTTAGAGCTGAGTATATTACAAGGTCTCTTTCTCTGCGTATTGTCTGGCTGTGGCTCTCTGCAATTGTTCCCATCTGCCACAGGAGGAAGCTTCTCTGATGGAAGCTGAGCAAGACACTGGTCTATGAATACAGTAGATGATCATTCTGAGTCATTTTATTGCTGCAAACCTTTAGTACAACAGTAGTAGTTGGCCTTCCCCTAGGTCTGTGGCTGTCTAGTCTCACGTTCTTGTTCACCAACTAGTGCTGGGCCTGACTTCCATCTGTTGGAATGGATCTGTGTTAGATCTTTGTGGGCTACTCCCACAAGCTTTATGCCACCATTACATTTGTGTATCTTGCAGGCAAGACAGCATTATAGATGGAAGGATTTTTATATGGGTTAGTGTTTACCTTTTTCCTTCAGTAGCATGCAGTACCTTCCAGTACCTAGAACACTAGCTAGTAGGGGTGAAGGTCCTGTAGGCACCAGTTCCACTTCTCCATGGTCAATGAATTGTGCAGGTGTTATTTTTAAGCAATACTTTGTAGAGAGTAGCCTGTTGCCTTTGCCCTGAGTTGTGTGGGGTCTCCCATGGGACCATTGTGAACAACAACTCGATTAAATGTAACCTATTCCCTGTACTTAAGCTTCATGTGGTGATGAGAGATGGGAATGTTTCTCCTATTGGTCAGTGATTTTGTTTAGATCAACTTCATATATATATATATGTCTTAGGAAACTTTTATTATGTTGTGTTTTCATACCACACCTCAGATATCTCTTAATTTTAGATGTCCTTTCTGGCTTGCCCCCCCCTCCATCTGATCTTCTCATTCCAGTCTCTGCCCCCTTCACCCACTATCCATTCATAATTATCTATTCTATATTTCCCTTTCCTGAGAACCGCCCCACGCACCCCAAGTCCCTTACTCTATAAGTAACCTCTGTGGTTCTATGCATTGTAACTGGATTATCTTTGACTTAACACCTGACATACACATACAAGCCAACACATACCATATTTTTTTCTAGCTCTGGGATAGCTGGCACAGGATGAATTGTCTAGTTACACTATTATCTGCAAATTTTATGATTTTTTTAATGGTGGAGCAGCAGTATCCCACTGTGTAGATGTACTACTTTTTTTTTTTAATCCATTCATCCTTTGACGAACATCCAGGTGCTTACAGTTCCTGGTTGTTATGAATAAAGCAGCAATGGGTATGGATGAGGAGGTTCTCTGAATTAGGATGAAGCATCCTTTGGGCATATGTCCAGGAGTGGTACCGCTGGATCATGAGACAGATTGAAAATTAGTGTTTTTAAAGGATGTGATGGAGTCCTACTTGCAGTGGAATATTGCTCCTCTGAAAAATAATGAAATTCTGATCCATGATTGAACCTTAAAAACATTATGCAAAGTAAAGTAAGGCAGACAATAGAAATGCCTTAAAATTCTCTTTCCACAAGGTTCCCAGAGTGAACAAATTCATATAGATAGGAATTAGAACAGAGAGGAGCTCTCCCCGATGAGACAGGATTTTAGGAGCCAAGGAGGGACGCCAGGAGACATAAGAATGGACTCCAGCAATCAGATTAGTGTTGTGGTCATCATTGTCAGAGAAACTTCTTTCTGCAGTCATCAGCAATAACCGTAGAGACTCATGACTGGTCAAGGTGATTAAGATAAATCACTTTTGAAGGCTCAGCCCCAGATGAGACATCTATCTTACCCCCTCCAAGGCACAGAGGGCACGGGGGAGAGAACGTGGAAAGAGCATGCATGCTAAAGAAAATTCTAGGATGTTTGGAACACGGATTTCTGGGCAAGAGGTAGTTGATATGTTCTCTTTAATTTTTGGTCTACTTAATTTTATTTCTACATACATGTATGTCTGTGTACTGTAGAGGTCAGAAGAGAGTATCAGATCCTCTAGAGCTGGAGTAATAGGCTTTTGTGAGCTACCAGATGAGGGTGCTGGGAACTGGCCAGCTGTTACACTCTGAGTTTCCTCAGAGAAACTGTGACTACCTGAACAGGGTCTGCACAGGAGGGGAGAGGCTTAAGGATGCTGGTCCCTACCCACCTGTGAGAATCTCTAACCAGTTAGTGGTTGCTAGGAGACGGAGAGATGTTCTCTTCAGCGTTTGGTTGTTATGGATACAAAGTGGTGAATGTACTCAATGTTGAGGACCTGTGTCCTGTAAACGGTTAAGTGGCCGAGTGTGATGGCGCACCTTTAATCCCAGCACTAGGGAGACAGGCGGGAAGAACCCTGTGAGTTCCAGATCAAGCAGGATTAATAGAAAAAGAAACCCTGTCAGCAACAACACCAATTTTTATGTTGTACAACATATTGTATTAGTTACTGTCCATGATGCTGGGACAGGGTACCCCACGCAAGCAACTTAAGGTTTATTGTGGCTCGCAGCTGCTGGGGGGAGTCCGTCATGGGGGCAGCAGGAGGATGAGCTGGCTGCTTACGTCGCAACCGGAAGTGTGATGTTGCTGATGACCTTGCAGAGCAAGAGCTAGAGTGATGCTCAAGGACTCAAAAGCAGCTTATCTAATTTTGACATCCTCAGAAAAGCTAAGCACACCTAGAAAACAGCTCTAAAAACGTCACAGTTTTAACAGGTTTACAGTTCAAAAGGTCACCTAGAGAATCTAAAGGTCGCCCCATGAGCTAAGAGGATGGGTCGGTGCGAGAGTGCTCGCTAGGAAGGCGTGCGAACTTGAGTCTGGGTCACAGGCACCTGCATCATTTTAAAAAAAGGCTCAGTGGGACTGGAGGCCAGCCAGGGGCGTGGTTCAGTGGCAGAGTACTTAGCTAGCACATGCAAGAGTGTGGGTTCAATCCTCAACACCACACACAGACAATACGAAAAGCTCGCCCTTGTCCTAAGTTTGATATGATTCTCTATGCACTCTTAGGGTGGAATATAAACTAGAAGTCTTTTAGAGTTCAAAATAACAAAACGGGCGCGTGGGTGCCTAAAGTAAAAGAATCTGGTGACCAGGAAGGAGCACGGAGACAGAATTTTTTTTTTAAGTATTAGTATGAAAGTAGCTTCAGACAAATAACGAAATCACGTCGATTTGGCAAATGAGATGTCTCGGGATGATCTATTGACGTCATTCCTTCAAGCTGACGCCGGCTTCTTCAATGAGTGCGCTTTGAAAACATTCCTAATTCAAAGAAGTATTCCTCCGAAGTGAGCGCTGCCTCGTTGCCTTCTTCTCGTTCTATTGCTTTTAAAATATAAGCTTCGTTGTTTCCATGGTGATAAATGCGTGGCAGAAAGCAGCTTAAGGTGGGAAGGCCTTGCTTTGGCTGACAGTCCCAGGGGATATGGTCGTGTGCGGGGTGGGGTGGGGTGGGGAGTGGGGTGGGTGGCCCCTTGTGCCTGGGAAGCCACAGCAGATAGAGCCTAAGCCACTTGGTCAGAGTGTGTCTAGGACCCCTGCCTATGGGATGGAGCTGTTACCTTTCGATTCATCTAATCTGGATGGTCTCTCAAGCAAGCCACCATCATACCCAGCCACATTAATCATTTACGGGCCATAGGTTCTTAACATTGAGTACATTCATCACTTTGTATCCCAAACTATCAATGTCTAGGATATTCTCAACTTTTCAGCATAAGCTCTGTGTCCATCAAACTGCACTTTACTACATCATCATTATCATCATAATCGCTACCATCATCATCATCATCATCATCATCATCATTGCTACCATCATCATCACTACCATCATCATCATCACTGCTATCATGATCATCATCATGACCATCACATTGAAGCATACACCTTATTCTACAAATAATCCAAGTAAGTCAGATATGTTTTAAGCTCTTCATGATATGTACCAGTTCAGTAAAACAACTTTATAAAAAGAAGTACAAACAGGGGCTCATGAGCTTCTGTCTCTCCCTGAGGGACTATTGACATTCAATGGTTACTCCCGTTAAAGGAGTGCCCATGCTCCAGCAAGCAACCTCCCACCCACACGCATGCAAGCAACTCTAATTAAACTCTGTGGGTCACACGTGAGAAAGGAAGGCATAAAAGTGTGGGGGGCCTTGCTGGGAAGATAGAAGCCAGGACGAGAGAGGGTAATGGGGCATGAAAAATGACTAAAATCCATTATGTACATGCAGGAAACTGTCAAGGAATTTAAAAAATTAGGCCCACAGAGAGTAGACCAGTAGTAGGAAAATATGCACGTATTTTTGCGCCAATTATTTTAATTTTGGTACAAACTAAACTAATAGAGTAGACACCACAGCAGTGGAACTCAGCGCAGATTACACAGCTGTTTGCCAACCTTCATTATAAGAGTCCTTGGAAGATAGAGACATGCTCCTCTCTTCCCTTTTCAGATGCATACAGGAAGCGAGAGATGCAGTCAGTGTGAGGTTCAGATGCTCTGTCAACTTGACTGGATCTGGACTCTTCTCAGAGACAAAGCTGTGGGCGTGGCATCGAGCGATCCTCCAGATCAGGGAAATGAAAAGGTGGTGTCCCCATTCCACAGGTGGGGTGGGGGTTGTCCTAGCCTGGATAAAAGGAGGAATGGGCCCTGGACATAAGCATTACCACACTTTGCTTCCTGACTGCAGACGCAATGTGACCAAGCCTTAGGTTCTGGCTGCCACAACTTCCGAGGCATGGGAACCATATCCCCTGGGACTGTCAGCTAAAGCAAGGCCTTCCTCTGTTAAGCTGCTTTGTGCCGTGTATTTATCGCCATGGAAACAGTGAACATAACTAATACAGCCACCAAGCTTACTCTTGAAAAGCCACAGAACTTAAAAAAGTCTAGCTGGTTTGTAGTACTTATTTCTGTTGCTGGGATATCATATAAGAAGTAGAGATAGGAGATTCAGCTCAAATGTCACAGCTAGCTACCCTGGGGTGTGAAAAAAAACAAGAAAGGCCCTGTCTCCAAAAAGTAGGACCAGCTCTCAAAAGTTGTCCCCTAACCTCCACAATAGTGCTGTGACATGTTTGTGTCCATATACATATTGACGCATGGATCAACCAATCAAACAAACAAAAACCAGCAAAATTTCCTGCATACTATACAGAATCTGGGCTGGAGAGACTGCTCAGTGGTTACAGTCACTCTGCTCTTCCAGAGAACCTGAGGTGGATTCCCAATGGCGTGCCAGATGGCTCACAATCGCCTTGACCTGCAGCTCCAGAGGATCCAATGTCTCAGGCTTCCTCAGACCCTTTACTAACTTTCTCATACCCACATGTTCATGCATGTACACACACACATACACACACACACATGCATGGACGAATATGCAAATACACATAATTAAAAATAATCCCTTTTTTAAAAAAAGAATAATACAAAAGATGAGGGAGGATTTAAAAAAACACGTTTTGATTTGCTAGATTGCTATTGGAATTAATACTCTGTCTCTATGGCTCAAGCGTAGTTATGAAATTAAGCCAGCTTTCCCTCACAGCCCTATCTGCAAACACCTTTGGATGGCAGGGCAGCTATGAGACCTCACAATCATGAGGATGACATTTTAGGAGTTATTTTCCATCAGAGATGATGCAGGAGGTTTTGACAGAGTCTGCCCATCTGTTTAATTGCCAATGGTTACTGTCTTTTATGGACAAGATCAAGCCAGCTACCAGAGAATCAAAGCAATTGCATTTGGCTTGCTTTTTTCTAATGAGAACAGATCTGCTAATGGCAGGAAAGCCCACCCTTCCCCTGTTGTATTTATTATCCACACTTGTGCTTTCAGTGGTCCGCCTCAAGTCTCCTCTGGCAAGATGGAATGATTGGGTATTGTTCTGGTAAACTAAGCCCCCAGAATAATCTGAAAGACAAAGTACATCTTTCAAAAGTACAGTATGGTTTCTAACTCACACTGGTTGATGTTTCTTATAGTTTTTTGTTTGTTTGGTTGGTTTTGGTTTTTGGTTTTTTGACAGAGTTTCTCTGTGTGGCCCTGGTTGTCCTGGAACTCACTCTGTTGACCAGGCTGGCCTCGAACTCAGAAATACACCTGCCTCTGCCTCCCAAGTGCTGGGATTACAGGTGTGCGCCACCACACCCAACTTTTCTTGTAGTTCTTAAAGCATATTTTAAAGACATTTATGTATCTTGCCTTTGTTGGGGTTGAGCACAAGCGTACATCCACAATCAGGTCAGAGGACAATATTTAGGAGTCAGTTCTCTCCTTCCACAGCACTGGTCTCAGTCAGCAGCTACCTTTACCAACAGAGCCACTTCAATGATTCATTTTGGTTTATGTTTTGGGACAAGGTCCCCTGTGGCTCAGGTTAACTTTGAACTCAGTATGTAAGGGAAAATGGCCTTCAGGACTGGATTCTCCTACTCCCCACCCCCGCCCCACACAGTTGTGATGGCTCTCCTGTGGCCAGCCATGCTAGCTGATTCTCTTAAGTGATTAATAGTCATGAGAAAGCATATGTGACACTGAGCTGCAGAAATGAAAACAAGAACTGCGACCAAGCTGGCGCCGCAGCAGAGCTCAAGTTGGTGGAGCTCTGCCTGACATGTGTGAAGCCCTGGGTTCGATTCCCCAGCAGCACATAATCCAGAGGTACACATCCGGAATCCCAGTAGGATTATTGGGTACCAGTGGGAGGATCAGGACATCCGAGGCCATCCTCAACTACGTGGGGAGTTTGAGGTCAGCCTGGAGACCTATCCTTAAGAAAAAATATGGAAGAGAAGGCTGAATCTCTGTGGACACACGTGGAGGACATATGACCAGGTGAGGTGCTGGGTACTTTGAAGGACTCTAGTGTCAGAATCTGACTTCCAATAAGATTGACATCATAGCAGGTTTACAAACTGATACCCAGGTCTAGTTATTAGAACTGGCATTAAAACCACCCTCAAAATGTGGTATATTTACACAATGGAGTACTATTCAGCCATTAGAAACAATGAATTCATGGAGCTGGAGAACATCATACTAAGTGAGGTAACCCAGTCTCAAAAGATCAATCATGGTATGCACTCACTGATAAGTGGATATTAGCCTAGAAACTTTGAATACCCAGGACATAATCCACAAATTAAATGATGTCCAAAAAGAATGGAGGAGTGGCCCCTGGTTCTGGAAAGACTCAGTGCAAGAGTATAGGGGAATTCCAGAACAGGGAAATGGAAAGGGGTGGATGGAAGAACAGGGGGAGGGAAGGGGGCTTATGGGACTTGTGGGGAGTGGGGACCCAGAAAAGGGGAAATCATTTGAAATGTATATAAAAATATATCAATAAAAAAAACACCCTCAAAATTATAATGAATTGTGTACTGGCCACAAGTGAAATATTACTTCCGTGTTCTTCCATTTCGTATAAAGGTCTAAAATCCTCCAGACTTAGAAGGAACAGAAATGGATACCAGCAGGTTTGACCCCATCTGTTAAGCTCCCATGCCAGAAGCAGCTGAAGTCAACTTATGCAATATTTCATTTGTATAATAAATCATGAATCTGGAAGGGTGCTCATGTGCACATACACAAATCACACCACATCACATAAAAAGATACATGAGTGTGGTCAGCTAGATGTCTCAGTGACAAAAGGCACCTAGCGTTCCTCCCAAGGACCATAGTTTAGTTCGGTAGGGCAGCTCACAACCATCTGTGACTTCATCTCCCAGTGACTCAACACCCCCCTCTAACCTGAATAGGTACCAACATGCAAATAGAAACCATTCAAAGTTAAATGGAATTTTTAGTCATATAAGGGCTGAGTGATGGTGCACACCTTCAGTCCCAGCACTTGGAGGCAGAGGCAGGCAGATCTGTGATTCCAGGGCATCCTGATCTTCAGAGTGAGTTCCAGGACAGCCAGGGCTATGCAGAGAAACCCTGTCAGGAGATAAAAAGAGTCACTGAAGGGCTGAAGATGTATCCAAGCACTGCAGTTCTTATTAACATGAGCAGTCCTCTGGGCTTATCCTCAGTGCCTCAGAAGCTGAGCGTCATGGCACACGTCTGTAACTCCAGCTCTCATTAGTTATGTGCAAACAGGAGGATCAGACAGTCAAAGTCATTAAAAAAAGTTTTTTGAGACAGGTCTGGATATAATTGTTAGACGTTAAGTGAAACAGGCACCTTTAGGGTCAAGCTCCCCCTACCTTTTTTAAAGATTTATTTATTTTTATTTATATGGGTACACCACAGCTGTCTTCAGACACACAAGAAGAGTGCATTGGACCCCACTACAGATGGCTGTGAGCTACCATGTAGTTGCTGGGAATTGAACTCAGGACCTCTGGAAGAGCAGTCAGTGCTCCTAACTGCTGAGCCATCTCTCCATCTCAGGGTCAACTCCCTTACTGACATATCTTTAAAGTGTCTTCTCATAATTTCAACTAGAAGGAATACAAATGAACACATCTAGGGGTGATCCTGCACCCCATTTTTATGCCCAGGTTGAGCATGCCCAGTGGAAATGGAAGTAGATATGGTCAAATTATATTATATCGAGATAGGTAAATGCCGTGCAAACCCATGTGTAAAATTAATATATACTAACAAAAAGCAGCCTAAAAATAATTTGCTTATGTTAAATATTAACATATTTTCCTGTTCATCTCACTTATTTTGCTGGCTGTCCATGTCACATTTGTAGTTTGGCTGCTGAGACAGGTTCATCTGGACCTGCATATGTTGAAGGAAATTCCAAAAATGCCTGTGCTGAAGATCAAAAAACAATTTAATTTAATTTAATTTAATAACAATCTAAAGATTCAGAGTTTTAAAGGATACCATGGTACTTAAGATACACAATGCCCATGATTCCAGCACTTGGGAGGTAGAAGGCAGGGGGATCAGGAATATGATGTCATTTCAGCTACATAGAAAGTTCAAGGTGGACCACGACTATGTGACAGTCTGTCTGAGGAGGGAGGGAGGAAGGGAGGGAGGAAACCTACAGAGATACAGAGATAGAGTTGCTAATGGCATTTGCTATTTCCAACTTTGGTTTTGTTTTCAGATAAATTCTCATGTGTTCTATGATGGCCTTGAACTGCTTATGCAATCCAATAATAACGTGCAACTTCAGGTCCTCCCGGTCAGTACACCGGAAGTGCTGGGATCACAGGTACCGGGCACTTTGTGGTGCCGGCGATCAGACAGGGGCTTTGAGCCCACGAGGCAGGCACTGGTCACTGATCGGAGCCGCTCCCTCACCCTGTTGCTTCTTCTCTTGTGCCTCAGGTTTTCAGTAAGTGTCCCTTCTCTTCAGGCTGACCTCTTTACCCATTTAATACAGAGCACCTTTGAAAGCATCTTTGCTTTCTGGAGAAAGAAAAGGTCTGGGTTTATCTTGATTTTTCCTTTCCCAAGATGTAGGATCAGATATTTTGAAAAGTCCTAGTTGTTTTTAACTGAGAACAATATTAACGAAAGAATAGGGCAATCAAAGCTGGCCACTAGGTAGGAGATAGCTTTCCGCAAAAGCAGGGAGGTAGGATGATGTCAGAGAAAGCGCTCCTCCGGTTACCGGAGAGCAGGGAACAGGGAAATCATATCCAGGTTTTAAAATTCGGTCTCTCGGTTCTATTTGGTCTTGCTGTGTAAAAGGAAACTAATTTTTCTAGTTTGGTTAAGATCATCCTATCTCAGTTGCTTGCTTGTTTGTTTAACTCTGACCTTTGAACCAAAGGCTCAGAGGCGACACAGTAATGCTAAGACTTATCCTTAGTGCGATTTTGGTGATTTTTATTTTAAGACAGGCTCTCATCAAGTTCCCCAGGCTAGCCTTGAACTCATTCTGCAGTGAAGGCAGTCCTTAAAACCTGTGATCTTTCTTACCCTCCTAGAGTAGCTGGGGTTAGAGGCCCCGTGACACCAGATCCATCTTATTTTTACATTAGTCATAACAAGTATAGTATGAGACTGCCACACTGAGTCATGTCTCCTGATGTGTATTTTCTCTGAGACTTCACTTGCTCCTTGTTTTATTTATTTATTTATTTATTTATTTATTTATTTATTATTTGTCATGTTTGCAGACACCAGCAGAGGCCAGAAGTGCCCATTAGATCCCCTGGAGCTGGAGTAACTCCACCCAACACCGGTGTCGGGAACTGAACTCTGGTCCTCTGGAAGAGCAGCAATAGCTCTTAACCTCTGAACCATCTATTTAGACCCTTCTTCTCCTTCATCCTCAGCCCAAGTATCCTGGAATTGCTCCTAAGATGTCCAAACTCAGGGACCCCAACTGCATGTTCCTTTCTCTCCCCTCCCAGAAGAGACAAGTGTCTCAGAAAGGTAACACCCTTCAGGTGCGCCTCTCAGACAGACATGAAAGGCAGATACCAATATTTAAAGGCAGATCATTGGTCTCCCAAGCATGTCTGTTTGTGAGTTCCCGGTCTTCCTTCACAGCCTCCCAAGTGTTGGGATTGCAGGCAGGCACCACCAGACCCAACACAAACCTTATCTTAAGTTGATTTTTCCATTATGTTTTTTTTTTTAATGTTTGTGCTGAACAACCAATATGCTTGTGTATTTGCATAATCACTTGTTTGGAGCTGTCTGAGAACTGTGATCCAGTTTCAGAAGTCCTCAGACACAGAGAGCTGTCTCACTGTTGTAGAACTTGGTGCCTAAAGCAGACAAAAGTAACAGAAAATAAAACTAAACTCTATTTCTAAAAAAAAAAAAAAAAAAAAGAGTCTAAGTTATAACCAGAATGATTGGAAAACTATATTAAGCAGAAGAGAGGGTTCTTTCCTTAGAAAATTGATTGCGAACCATCTCTATTTTTATTGCCGTCTCTGTTTTATTTCATAGAACCATTTCATAAGACCAGAGCTACATCATGTTTCTGGATTCAAGCTACTTTTAGATATTCCCCTAACAATATTGCAGGCAATTCCCAGGCACCTTGGCCCATCTGCAAAGACTTGTGCAAGATTGGTTTTTAACGCAGCGACTTTCAGAGATAGGCAGCTCTAGGAGAATCATGCTCAGATTGTTTTTAAAGAAAGAGCACCACAATATTGGCCCTGCTGGTTCCCAACCCCTGGCCTGGGGGCAGCACTCTCCCACTGAGCTGCATATTCCCAGTCCATAATCTCAAAACATTTTAGGGCTGGAGACGTATCTCAGCGGTGGGGCAAAGTGGCCCAAGGCCCTGGGTTCGATACCCAGGACCAGGAAAGAAGAGAGAAAGAAAATCTTTTCATTTTTCTCCCTTTTTTAACTACTTGTAAGCATGTGGGGGCACACACACACACACACACACACCAAACACACACATGCATACACCACACACACACACACACACACATACACACACACACATGCATACATACACTCATACACATATGCATACATACATACTCATACACACATGCATACATACACTCATACACATATGCACACACACACATGCACACACACATACACACACACACACCAACCACACACATGCATACACCACACACACACATGCATACATACACTCATACACAAATGCATACGTATACACTCATACATACACACACACACACACACACACACACACACACACGCACACGCACACGCACACGCACACGCACACGCACACTCACACGTAGGTAGAAATTTGCCAGAATCAGTACTCTCCTTCTACCATGTAGGTCCCAGGGATGGAACTCGGGTCCTTAGTCTTGGCAGCAAGCACTCTTACCTGCTGAGCCATCTCACTGGCCCCTTAAAAACTTTTTGTAAGAAAATGAATGAGGAAGAAAGCAAAGGGTCTCATTTCAGTGAAAAGCATAGATGGGGAATATCTTACAACTCAGAAGCATCAATTTCTTCGGTTTTATTTCATCATTCAATCATAAATGCTCATCTTTTTTTTTTTTTTTGAGCTGGAGGAGGATGGGGGGGGCGGCTGAGGCAGTGTCTTATAATACTGTCTTAGATGGCCTGGAACATGCTTTGTAGATCAGCCTTGAACTTTCTATGATCCACCTGTCTATGCCTCCTGAGTGCTAGGGCTACAGACATGCACTGCTGTACCAGAAAGATGAACCAAAAAGATGACAGAGAGAGGCTTCCTGTTTGTAACTAGTGAGAAAGAACAAAGGTGAAGACCCACCCAGGCAGCTGTGTAGATGGTGTCAGGGAGATGAGGAAGCTGAAGTCTCAGAGTTTGGTAAATTGTTAGGTGGGGGTTCATGCGAGGAATAAGAGTACAAAGCGAATAATGAGTTATCTGGGTGTGGTGCACACCTGTCATTCAGCACTTAGGAGAGAGAAAATGGGAAATTGGGGACAAGAGGCCAGCCTTGGGCTATAGAATGAGTTTGAGGAAAGCCTGGACTACATGAAACCCTGTGACAGAAAAAGAAAAAGAAAAAGAAAAAGAAAAAGAAAAAGAAAAAGAAAAAGAAAAAGAAGAAGAAGAAGAAAAAGAAAAAGAAAAAAGAGAAAGAGAAAAAGAAAAAGAAAAAGAGCCAGGTGGTGGTGGCACATGCTTTTAATTCCAGCATTCAAGAGGCAGGGGCAGACGGATATCTGAGTTTGAGGCCAGCCTGTTCTACCAAATGAGCTTAGCCAAGGCTACACAAACACTGTACCAGGAGAAAGAAAGATGTGGAGTGTGTGTGTGTGGGGGGGGGGGACAGAAAATAATGAGGAACAGAATAGACTTGTCTGCAAGAGACTAAGATCATGAGTTGTTTTTTTTTTGTTGTTGTTGTTGTTTTGGTTTTTTTTTTTTTAAGATGTATTTATGCGAGTACACTGTAGCTGTCTTCAGCCACACCAGAAGAGGGCATTGGATCCCACTACAGATGATTGTGAGCCACCATGTGGTTGCTGGGAATTGAACTCAGGACCTCTGGAAGAGCAAATTCTCTTTATCAATTTGTTTGCAATTCTTGTTTGAATACAGGGAAATGAAGGCAATGGGTGGTAGATTTGAATATCAGCTTATTAATGGGGGCTTGATATTAGCAATCTCAAGAGACTGGATGGGCTGGGTGGAGGGGAAAATACCTTTAATCCCAGGACTCAGGAGGGAGAGGCAGGCAGATATCTTTGAGTTTAGGGCCAGATCCATCTGTATAGGCTAGCCAGGGTCATATAATGAGACCCTGTCTCAAAAACAGATAAACACATAAAAAGAGATTAAATGGCCTTGGAGGTCAATAATGGGTGGTATTTAAGGTAAGAATACAGGAAAGGGTAGCTGGGAAAACAAGATTTCAGAAAGTTGAAGGCTTTTGCCTTTTTTTTTTTTTTTTTGAGATTTTCCTTTTATTTTTATTTTTTTATTCGATATATTTTTTATTTACATTTCAAATGATTTCCCCTTTTCTAGCCCCCCACTCCCCGAAAGTCCCATAAGCCCCCTTTTCTCCCCCTGTCCTCCCACCCACCCCTTCCCACTTCCCCGTTCTGGTTTTGCCCTATACTTCTTCACTGAGTCTTTCTAGAACAAGGGGCCACTCCTCCTTTCTTCTTGTACCTCATTTGATGTATGGATTATGTTTGGGGTATTCCAGTTTTCTAGGTTAATATCCACTTATTAGTGAGTGCATACCATGAGTCACCTTTTGAGTCTGGGTTACCTCACTTAGTATGATGTTTTCTAGCTCCATCCATTTGCCTAAGAATTTCATGAATTCATGGAAGAAGACCTCAAAAAATGGGAAAACCTCCCATGCTCATGGATCGCCAGAATCAATATAGTTAAAATGGCCATTTTGCCAAAAGCAATATACAGATTCAATGCAATACCCATCAAAATCCCAACTCAATTCTTCACAGAGTTAGAAAAAGCAATTAACAAATTCATCTGGAATAACAAAAAACCCAGGATAGCTAAAACTATTCTCAGCAACAAAAGAAATTCTGGGGGAATCAGTATCCCTGACCTCAAGCAATACTACAGAGCAATAGTGTTAAAAACTGCATGGTATTGGTACAGTGACAGGCAGGCAGATCAATGGAACAGGATTGAAGATCCAGAAATGAACCCACACACCTATGGCCACTTGATCCTCGACAAAGGGGCTGAAAACATCCAATGGAAAAAAGATAGCCTTTTCAACAAATGGTGCTGGTTCAACTGGAGGTCAGTATGCAGAAGAATGAGAATTGATCCATCTCTATCTCCTTGTACTAAGCTCAAATCCAAATGGATCAAGGACCTCCACATAAAGCCAGACACTCTGAAGCTAATAGAAAAGAAACTGGGGAAGACCCTTGAGGACATTGGTACAGGGAGAAAATTTCTGAACAGAATACCAATAGCGTATGCTCTAAGATCAAGAATTGACAAATGGGACCTCATAAAATTACAAAGTTTCTGTACGGCAAAGGACACCATCAAAAGGACAAATCGGCAACCAACAAATTGGGAAAAGATCTTCACCAATCCTACATCAGATAGAGGGCTAATATCCAATATATATAAAGAACTTAAGAAGTTAGACTCCAGAAAACCAAACAACCCTATTAAAAATGGGGTACAGAGTTAAACAGGGAATTCTCACCTGAAGAACTTCGGATGGCGGAGAAGCATCTTAAAAAATGCTCAACTTCATTAGTCATTAGGGAAATGCAAATCAAAACAACCCTGAGATTTCACCTTACACCAGTCAGAATGGCTAAGATTAAAAATTCAGGAGACAGCAGGTGTTGGAGAGGATGTGGAGAAAGAGGAACACTCCTCCACTGCTGGTGGGGTTGCAAATTGGTACAACCACTCTGGAAATCAGTCTGGCGGTTCCTCCGAAAACTGGGCACCTCACTTCCAGAAGATCCTGCTATACCACTCCTGGGCATATATCCAGAGGATTCCCCACCATGTAATAAGGATACATGTTCTACTATGTTCATAGCAGCCCTATTTATAATTGCCAGATGCTGGAAAGAACCCAGGTATCCCTCAACAGAAGAGTGGATGCAAAAAATGTGGTATATCTACACAATGGAGTACTATTCATCCATTAGAAACAATGAATTCATGAAATTCTTAGGCTTTTGCCTTTTTAAACACTGGCATTGTGATATGAGCATTTGAAATGGTTACCAGAATTCAGGCAGGAAAAAGGTCGTTAGAGATGTCTCGGATCTCCTTCATCCTTACATCTTAATGCATTGTCTTAGTTATGGTCTCCACTGCTGTAAGAGGCACCATGGCCAAGGCAACGCTTACATGACAACATTTAATTGGGGCTGGCTTACTGGTTCTGAGGCTCAGTCCATCATCATCACAGTGGGAAGCATGGTAGCGTCCAGGCAGGCATGGTGCTGGAGGAGCTGAGAGTTCTGCATCTTGTTCTGAAGACACACAGAAGACTGGCCTCCAGGTTGTTAGAAGGAGGGTCTCAAAGTCCAACCCCACAGTGACACACTTCCTCCAGCAAGACCACACCTATTCCAATGAAGGCACACCTATTCCATAAGGGCACACCTCCTAATAGTTCCACTCCCTGGGACTATCCGTTTCTGATCAGGAGTCTTTTTCTTCAATAAACTACATGAAGAGGAAGAGGAGGCACTGCACATAAGGCATTGCCATCCATCTGACTAACCTGAGCTCCAGTCCTAGGGCCCATGTGGTAGATGAAGAGAACTCTTCTATGACCTCCACACATGTGCCATGGCCCAGGCTAACACCCCTCCTGGACACACACTAAATAGGTAAATATAATATATTATTTTATTTTATAGTAATAATGTTGATTCTATTTGTATCTTATATCTAATAGCCTTATATCTAAGAACATGAGTGTGTGTGCAGGCGTGCGCGTGTACACATGTGGGAGTGTACACACATACACACACACACACACACACACACACACACACACACACACACTGTTGAAACTAGAAAAGGATATCAGATGTCCACCTCTATCACTCTCTACCTATTCCTTTGAGGTAGGGTCTCTCCCTGAACCCAGAGCTCCTGTTTTTTTGACTAGCAAGTCGAGAGATCTCCCTCTCTCCTCTCCTTCTTTTGATGGAATGGAAAACATGTCTGGGACCACACCCAGTCTGCTATGCCAGGTTAGGATCAGGACTCAGGCCTTGTGCTTGCACAGGAAGCCCTCTCACTGGGTGATGTTTCCTCCAGCCTTGGTTCTCTCATTGGTCCTGGACTATCCGAGAGAGAGAGAGAGAGAGAGAGAGAGAAAGAGAGCATCCTGTCACCTACCAACCTACCAACAGTGGCAGGGTCATCTCACCACCCTCTCCCAGTACGTCTAATCGTCTATCTCTCTTCTTCTTGTCGTAGCTAAAATACCCAGGAAACCGTTGAATCACATATTAGAGAGCACACAGATGCATTCTGGTTCCTGACTTTACCAAGACTATTTCTACTGTTTTGTTGACTACGACCTTAGCTATGCTTTTTTGTCATGTTCTCTTTCTCAGACTGCCTTCCTAGGGTATTAATGGTTCCTCAGTTCTTGCTTGGGAGTTAAGATTAGTCCATTTTTATCACTTATTAACTCTCTTTCTGAATTTTGTATCTATTATTTAAAAATAATATATAAATATAAGCTAAAGCTTCAGGCCTAATCCTTCTCACTGGAAAACCACAGTTTTAATATAGTTTTAAGTAATTAAACAAATTAAACAAAGACATTTGGATGCTGATGATATGTCAGTTCCTAACTGAAGCCCTGGGTATTCTAGTGGAAGACATTTTACACAACTTATTTGTCTTTGTTAATTGTATATTATAGCCAGCTACAGGGACACACACCTAGAATACTAACATTTGGGACTAGCTGAGACAGGAGAGGTATGGGTTTGAGGGTAGCCTGGGCTCAACAGTGAGTCTCTGTCTCAAAATCAACAATAAAGACAAAAATGTATATGGTGGAGATCCATTTAACCTAGCACTTCTGCTCTAGGCTAGGGGTTATTCTGTGATGTATCGAGTTTGTTCAATTTTGTTTCCATTTTATTTTTTTTAATTTTTTTTTTATTATTTTCTATATTCTTTGTTTACATTCCAAATGATTTCCCCTTTCCAGGTTCCCCCCTCCCCATAAGTCCCATAAGCCCTCTTCCCTTCGCCCGTTCCCCAATCAATCCCCCCCCCCCACTTCTTTGTCCTGGCAATCCCCTACATTGCTGCATCAAGCCTTTCCAGGACCAGGGCCCTCTCCTTCCTTCTTCTTGGAAATCATTTGATATGTGAGTTGTGTCTTAGGTATTCAGAGTTTCTTTTACAGGGTGTTGTGAAATAAAACACAGGCTAGCTTTAAACCTACTGTTTGACTAAGGATAACCCTCAGCCCCCCATTTTCCAAGTGCTTAAGTGTTGGGATTATAAGTGTGAACGACCATACTTAGCTTTCCATACTTCCTGAAACCCACACAGGCACAGATACAGTCCTGTCGCCATTTTCTATCTCGAAGAACAACTACCAACATGGAGTTATAAGGTACTGATAGGGAGCTAAGGAGTCAATCAAAGTCTGAGATCAAAAGTTGGGCTTGGTGGCACATGTCTGTAATCCCAGCACCCAGGGGACGGAGGCAGGGCAAAGGGAGTGCAAGGCTATCTTCAGCTGCAGAGTGAAAAGGCTAGCCTGGGCTACATGAGACTGTCTCAATTAAAAACAAAAATGGATAGGGAGGCATCTTGGCAGGAGACACAGTGGGAAAGAGGGGTGAAGGAGAACACATATGTATGCCAATGCTATAATGAAGCCATTACTGTGCATGCTAACCTAATAAAAAGGCAATAAAATGAGCATACATCACCAAGCCATGTATAACAGATGTGTGTGCCTAAGATATCTGTATTCAGAAAACGAAATGAGGGACATAGCTGAAACTGTCGGTGGTAGCTAACTCTGGGGGGAAATTAGGAGTGGGAACGAGGTAGATTATCATCATCCCTTATAAATTTAGTACCGTGTGAACCACTAGCAATGATAACATATTTGTGTGTCATTTCTATATATTTTTTTAATAACGGATAAGGGGGAAAATAGCATGGTGCTTCAAAGAAGCCAAAAAAATTCTGACAGATGGCCTGTCAGAACAGTGGGGAGGGAAACAGGCATTAGGAGGAAAACACAGGAAAAAAATACCAAGCCAATATCCCCAGTTAATTAAAAGTAGGAGAGAGAGAGAGAGAGAGAGAGAGAGAGAGAGAGAGAGAGAGAGAGAGAATATCAAAATAGCCAGAACCTAAAGCCAAAGTAGGAAACTAGAGAGACCTTGAAGTTGTGCCCTGTGAGCACAGCTCATTACATCTGTGATTTATGAAGATTGTTTTGTCAAAGCCTGAGCGCGGAGAGTGTTTCTTACGGCTCTATTTCAAGAGGCTGGGAGGCATCGTTTCATTTCAACACCCAAGAGGGGACAATCATGAGCCAAGAAAGATTTAAATATCCCCAGAGACAAGAATTTTTGCCTGCCAACTTTTAAGGAGCTGGGATTTTCTTGTCATGATGAACGGAGATGCTGGGCACAGAATGAATTCTCAGGGAAAAGCCTGAGACTAATAGGGTGGCGCATTAACGAGTCGGGTGTTTCTATTACAGTCTGGTATTTGTTTGTTTATTTATTTATTTATTTAAAAACCAACAACTATTTTGTTTGATGCACGCTAATTCAGATAAATATCACATTCTAGTCAGCTGTTCTTGATCTTTATCTGTCTGTTTGAATTTTCATATTACTGCTGTAACCTAGCAGTTTATAAAATGCTGCCCCACGATTATCCTAGGTGGTTCTTGATCCAATCCTAGCTGCTACTATTGGTCTTAGTTTATGACTGGCGGAGCTGAGATCCTGAAGGAGGGTCATGAGGTTCCATTGCAAAAGGCAGAGCTGGGCGTAAATCTGTCAGCTGACAGACACATCGGTCACCATTGCCCAGGAAGAGACAGTGAACGTGTTTGATATTTCCTCGGATAGTATTTGTATGGTGGTGTAAGGGAAAGACAGTAGATGGTTTGTAGAGGAGCAGAAGACACGGGATGGTAAGTGATGTACAAAGGCTTAGAGAACTAGGTAGAGAGGAGGTAAATGAGGGGACTTGTGTTGGCTACAGGACTGTTAAATCTGTGGTGCAGATACATATCAAACACAACTGTCACACTGAAAATGGACAGGCCCTAATTTACACTGCGTTTCACCAGATGTAATATGAAATACTAAAAGTTCTATCACTTGGGAGGAAGAGACAGAAGCATCAGGTTCAGGGTCATCCTCTGCTACATATGGAAATTGAGGCCAGCCTGGGTTACTGTTTCAAGAAACAGACAGACACAACAACAACAAAACCAAGCAAAGTAAAACAAAACGCGAAACGACAACTGTCAATTCTTGTCAAATTATAGATAAATGTGAGGGTGGACGTGAAGTGGGGGAGGAGCCTATTAGCAGACTGTACCAATGTGGGTGGACAAGTGGTGGGAACCTAGTCATTCCGTAGCTGTGTTCATTTTCTTGTCGCTGTAACAAAAGCAACGCAATACTACTCAGCTATTAAGAATGAGGACGTCCTGAGTTTTGCAGGCAAATGGATGGAACTAGAAAATATCATCTTGAGTAAGGTATCTCAGACCCCAAAGCACATGCATGGTATGTACTCACTAATAAGTGGATATTAGCCCCCCCTCCCAAAAAAGAGTACAGAATATCCAGGACACAAACCACAGAACTCAAGAAGATTAACAAGTCAAAGGGCCCAAGTAAGGATGCGTCAATCACACTTGGGAGGGAGAAGAAAGCAAAGGACAAAGAGTGTGTAAATGAACCACATTTTCTGTATCCATTCTTCCGTCGTGGGACATCTGCGTAGTTTCCAGCTTCTAGCTATAACAAAGAAGGCCACTATGAACATAATGGAACAGGGCCCAGGTGGAATGGTGGGGTATCTTTTGGGTATATTCCCAAGAATGGTATTGCTGGATATAGCTGGGTAGAACTATCTCCAATTTTCTGAGGAACCCCCAGATTGATTTCCAGAGAGATCGTACCAGTGTGTAATCCCACCAGCAATGGAGGAGTGTTCCTTTCTCCACATCCTCACCAACATGTGTGGTCACCTGAGGTTTTGATCTTAACCATTCTGATTGGTGTGAGGTGGAATCTTAGGGTCGTGTTGATTTGCATTTCCCTGATCACTAAGGAGTTTGAACATTTCAAGTGTTTCTCTGCCATTCAATATTCCTCTGTTGTGAATTCTCTGTTTAGTTCTATACCCCGTTTTTTGATTGGGTAGTTTGGTTTTTTGGAGGTTAGCTTCTTGAGTTCTTTATATATATTGGATATTAGTCCTCTATCAGATGTGGGGTTAGTGAAGATTTTTTTCCCAATCTGTAGGTTGCCGATTTGTCCTATTGACTATGTCCTTTGCCTTACAGAAGTTAACCAGTTTCATGAGGTCCCATTTATCAATTCTTGATCTTAGAGCCTGTCAGCTTGCTTTCTTATAGAAACCAGGACCACGAGCCCAAGGCTATCACCACCCACCATGAAGCCTTCCCCTACTGATCACTAACTAATGTAGTGCCTTATAGCTGGATCTCATGGAGGCATTTCCTCAACTGAGGCTTCTTTGTCTATGCTTGACAGTCAAGTCTATGCTTGTGTCAAGTTGACACACGAAACCAGCCAGTACAGCATGCGTTTGGTGTATGTGTCTGTGTACACATGTGCTTGTGGGTGTGGAATCCAGAGGTTGGTGTTAGATGTCTTCTTCGACTACTTTCTTCTACTTTACTTTTGAGATGGAGTCTTGCCCCATCACTAAGCAGGGAACTTACTGAAGATGTTCTCAGCTAGGCTAGCTGGCCAACAACCGCCTAGGATTTGCCTATCTTGTGAGTCTTCCAGCACTGGGGTTACAGACACATGCCCAGGTTTTGCCGGGTGCTGGAAAATCAGAACTTAGGTCCGCATGTTTGTACAGCAAACACTTTGCACACTGAGTCCTGTCTGTGGCCCTCATGCACAACTTTTCAAATCCCTTCTTAAGGCAAACTGACAAACTAGACTCCTGGAAGTGATGCTGTTTGCAGAAGAGGGCTTTGTTCCAAGTGCCATCGGCTCATGTTTGCATAATAAAGGTATTTGGCTTCTGCTCCTGATAGCTCTCCATTATTTAAATGATAGGATGGAAAGCCCTAGTGGACACCTGAGACTCGGCCAGTAACAGAGCCTCTGCTATCCTGAGTGCTAGTCTCTAGTCAGTTTTCCAGTCAGCTCATCCAAAGACTACAACTAATAGACCCTTATCCTTTTGTTTGTTTTCAGGCTGAGTCTCTATTTAGTCAGACCAGGTTGGCTTCGAACTCATCACCTGTCATGTGGTATTAAAAGGTGTGCATCTTCACACCCACACCAAATCTTCTTTTCTTTTACTAGTTATGACTGAGTAGCCTTTTTGCTTTCTTCAAGACTGAAAGAAGACTCTGGATATTGCGATTTTGATTGGTCTTTTTTGGAGGGAGAGGGGAGGTCAAGCCAGGGTTTCTCTGAGTAGCCTTGGCTGTCTTAAAATTCACTCTGTATATCAGGCCGGCAGCATTCATTTTCAATCAAAGCTGTCAGTATATTAGTTTTTCCTGGCTAGGGGGTTGTAAGGATAGAGAAATGTAGAACTCTCAAGCATTAATTTT